>NC_060211.1:145950000-146230000 GCF_021130785.1 Homalodisca vitripennis | reverse complement strand
ACAGAGTAATTCGAATAGTAATATTACTTTAATAGAATGTTAAACATCAAACGATAAATGTCCTGTCCTGTAAATTAATAAACTGTCAAAAATATTACCTTAATTCTATTATTTTAAATTAGAGAAAATTAATGTTTATTTAAGTGACTATTTAAGTACTTAGTTGTTTACTCTTTATGTGATAGAACTTTGACTTTGTGCTCAGACAATGATGGGATAAAACAAGTTGAATAGGATCTTATATTGAGTAGATAAATCAGTTTCTCATAATGGCAAATATGCTGTATCAGAAAATAACAAAACAATTTTTAAAACAACTATCCCTTTTTTGCTGGATTTCTGAGATAATGTTAGGAAGAAATATAGTAGGTAGAATTTGAAATCTCGTGTAAACCATGTAAAAATCATACTATGGAGTATCGTACTTTTTTCCCAGTTTGACTATAGTAAAAGATAAAGTATGTAGTAGATGACTGGATGTTTTAACAAGTGTAGGTGTACCTGCACTTGCAGCACGGTAGACCAGAGGGTCGGGGCTCACTCTGATGAGAGAAGGGTCAGGCTGCACCACGTCCAAGCAGTCCAGTGGGAGAATTTTCACTGCAACCATAAGCAAAGCGTCATGCTTGACAACACAGTGGTCATTTCACAAATCTACTGTATTTTTCTGACATATAAGACACAAAGATTTATAATATTGTGAAAGAATATCTACAGCTAGACATTCAATCGCAAATGTCAAATATTATATATATATATATATATATATATATATATATATATATATATATATATATATATTGATTTGCACGAGTATAAAACATTACTTTACTGCAAATAAAACTAGTAATTAACATTATTAATTGAGATAATTTTACATGATTAATAAATAATAAATCCAAACAGACAGGCTTGCAATGATATGTCTCGAACTACACATTCTTATAATGAAAAAATTTTTGTAACCTTGCGCCGTATTGTTAATACACAACCTATTACGAGACCTACACAATACATATATATATATATATAATATATATAATATATATATATATATTTATATATATATATATATAATCAAACATATATAAAGGTAAATGGTTTTAATACTCGTAATTCATTTGGAACAACGTTTTAGTGTTTTAATTGAATTAGGATTTATTTTTTTAATATTCATTAATGCATAACGAATTATCTAATCAATATTAAATAATTTAAACATTTATTCTAGAAACATTTTGATAGTAAAAATATTTCAGTTTAGAAATGTAGAATGCAATAACGGTATTGTTAACGATTTCATTGGAAGGTTTGAAACATGGTATTAAAGAATACTGGTTGGAATTTTATCTAACTAATTAAGTCCTGTAGATTCTTCGGAGATTCATAAGTATCGCGAAGATATGACAATGTCGCAGAAAACTGCACGATCTCAAAAATCAGTTTTCAGCATTTTAATAGTTTAAATGTAAAAATTAAAAATAGGAATTTGTGCATTATATTGGAAATCATAAAATGTATACGTACAAACCTGTACAAAATAAGAATGTATTTACTTAATCTCTTTCCCATTATTAGTCTTTAACTAATATATTGCACTGTACTGTCACTGTAATTGTCAGCTCCTATTAAAAATGTCTGAGTCTTAGAATTGATCAAGAATAAAACAAGCAAGCAAAATATAGGAACAACATATTCATTATAAGTTGGACAAAATTTTATAACGAAAATAACATCCAATAAAAGGTTGAGACATAATAGAAAGGGACTGTTCAAGATGATGGAGGAATGCAGTAATGTAAGCCTACCTCACCTGCAGCAGACGTAATATTGTCTGATATATACCTGTGACGTGATACTGCACCAGTTACGGGTGCGGTGAATATTTACTGACTCTTTATAGCCTTGGATCAGTCACATTCTCTTATTTTGCATAGCATAGTTTTTATTATATTTACTCCTATGATTGCAACATAAAAACGGTGATGTGATAACTCTAGTGTGAACTAGAATTTTATTGTGTTGTACACAATCTTTATAATGTTTAAGACCAAGTATTTTGTAAATATTTTTATTAGTTTAAAAGTAAAAATTTCTATAAACTAAAGTTTTAGTAACTCATAAGCTATTGAAAAAAGACTAATCTATTTTAATTTATATTAAACAGGTGGACCACCTTTATGTGTTTAAAAAAACACAACTTACAAACAAATTTAGAATTCTTTAATACACGGTAATCGTTGAACTGTTGCTATCTGTTGATCGTCTAATAATGATGGTTAAAGAATATAACATTATTTATATCTAAAAATTTTACTTGCAGTATATGAAACACGTACTTTCAGTGTAATACGAGTACTTCTCGTAGTTTGACCAAATTAATAGTTCCATTATTTCTAACTAAACCATGGGTTGAAATGATTATTTTAAAAAGTTTCTTTGAAAGTATAGTTTATTAAAATAAATAAAATCTTCGAAATATCTCTTAAAATATTAAGATTAGGAGTATCTTAGTCCTATTCCATTTTCAACAATTTTATACCCATACGAATCACTATTCTTTCTCGTGCAGGAACTATTTGTAAAACATAGTCAAGAAATTATCCAAATAAGTTAAAGACATGCAAGTTTTATTCAATTTCCACATTTTAAAAAGTACCGGATTTAAAAGTAAATTCCAAATACGTTTTTGTTCGCCATTCAAAAACTGTTAAATATTTGTGATGTAACTTTTAACCAAAATGTTCCTTTTTACAACAGCCTTAAAAACCATGTGGAAGATTAGAATCAGATTCTGCCAGTTTTTTGACATTCTAAATAAAATCCAAGCAACAAATGGCTTTTGCACTGGTTTTTCATTTAAGGTATTTTTTATTATATTACAGTAATTGTCCAAAAATTTAACGGTTAATATTAAATAATATATTATAACAGTTTTTAACAGAAAATTCCAGCTGATAAATGTAAAAATTTATTACATATTTTGTGTCCATTTTATATCATGTCACATAAGAAAATATTAAAATTTGTCTTTGTAGAGTATTCAAATTTAATGAGATTAACAAAAGAAAAAGGTAATTACAACACTGTTCTCTCACTAGGAGGTTTCATAAAAAAATTCCTTCTTCTTCAGAGTGAGTAGCTTAATATAGATTGTCAAAAGATAAAAAGACAAGTAAACACGCAGTAGATCATTCTGAGTAATTTGTTTTGTTAGACGTCTGCTCTTGTTCCAGCCTTTCTCTTTTATGTTTCCGCCTGGAATGCTTCTGCGGTTTTCAAAATGTCTAATGTGCTTACAGGGATAAAATAAAATGGGGATAGGAAATATATAATATACTAAATATTTATTACATTTTTTATACAGAGAAATAATTTTTTATCAAAGTAGGCTAGAGGACCGTATTATCCATCATACACTGTACTGAATCATCTCTTTCACTCCTCCTAAACTTGTTAAATTCCAAGAGGCTCGCATAGAACGAAGGAATAGGATATAGGAAATGAAGACGATAGTTTGGAATACTTAGACTGGTTAATGCGTACGTCCGGGTCATGATAGTTTACAGGAAGTTATGTAACTCAAGACTACCGTGAAATATTTCATCACGAATTCTGACACCAGGCTTTCGCTATGGGAGCATTTGCTTGGCTCAACATACAATAATATATACATGTTTTTACTCAAATATGTGTACAACATTTGATGAATGTAATGCTATTTTGTATACTTTGATTCACAATTAACAATAAGATAATAAGATATTTAAAGTTTTTCGTTAACTCATAGTTATAAAAACAAGATCCAAAGAATAAAAGGGGTATAGCCAATATAATTTTTGTATAGTTTATTTATATAAGTAGCCTGTTGTAATAGTTTTACTTTAAACGAGCACTTCGCCAAACCATAATATATATATTTTGTGTATATGCTTTATATATTGATGTTCTATTTCTCCATTGACGCTGTTACAGAGCTTTGCTAAAGTTTGGAGGATAATTAAAACATTTTGACGGATAACAGTTTTATAAAAACCTGAAAAATTGAACACAATACGAAGTGCCAATTCCTAGTTTTACTAGTTAAACCAGCCAAGTACATCGTATGTATTCTAAAATATGTCGGCATTCTTGTCATATTTTTAAATGTGTATATTACACCGTCACACGTGTGCTAGTTTCATTATTCAGGGGATGTTTATTGAAAGGGTGTTCCCGCTGTGAAAATCTTTTGAGCCGAAGATTCTCTCTTATTTTTGACCAAATTATCTTATACGTGTAACGGTGTTAAATTTTATTTAGATTTAGTAGCTGGTGGTATAAAATTAATCCATATCAAGATGATCTTTCGAATATCACAATCTATTTCCCATCTTAAAATTCACTACAGCACCTACAAACCACTTATTTTGAACATTTTTGCCTCGAGAAGCGAGGAAGTAGGAATTAGATACATTAAAGGCTTAAAATCTTCAAAATTTTGCTTCCAGGTATAAGGACTTGGATATGTTATATCACCAACCAGCTAAACTCCAAACATTTCCTCGTTACCCATAAAGGCGATCCACTGTCGAGCATTACTTCACCAGTAGTATAACTCTCATATTTTTATCCTTATTGTTGCACAACACCCCTATCCTTATCCATTTCTTTGCGGATGAAGGAGAGAGTTGTACTGCTCACTGAATGTAAATTATCCTTGGACACATGCGGACAATCAAAATCTCAGGTGTCAGGTGATCGTGCACGTCTTAGCAATTACCCCTCTCTTCTTCTCACCTTTGACAAGTAGAATATTTGTAATAGGTGGAGTCATCTTCTTCTGGGTACTGCCAAATACTGTTGTTACGCCCCTTAGTATTTTGCAGATCCCGACGAAAGCACGGACGAAGGCACCTACATCTCAGTTAGAAGTTGACCACTAAGTCTTATTTTTAGCCACACCAGGATATACGGAATGACACCTCTGCTCACCACCTTCCACTGTCCTTGCCAAGCTTGAAAAAGTCTTTACAGATTTCTGTTCAACCCACTTCTCAATGGAAGTTTTCCGCTCTTACCTGTGCCAGAATGTGTATGATTGAAGTTACAATAATAAAATAAAAAGGGAAGTAAAAACAATTGACATATACTTTCAAACAATTTTTTGAAAACACCCTTTTACAATACTTTTTAGAAGAAATATCAGCTACTAGCTTTTACCCGCGGATTCGCACGCTGTCTTAGAACCAAAGTCCTTATATTACTTAGTAAAAGAAATTATGATGTAATATGATGGGAATCCTATACAAATTTTAAAGCGTAAGTAGGCATACATCAGGTAGATATTATTTAAGTTCGTGGTAAATAGTATCAGAGTTTAACTTAATGTATCATGTTTGGCACGTGTAGGAGCATTTCTGGTTCTAATTAATTATATACATAACGTCACAGCTGAATCTACCTTGTCATCCCGATCAAGAAAACACAAATCTCAGATCACACAGGTCTCGGTAACTTACTTCGGTCAAAAAGCGTATATTTCCAGTCCTTGTCATATATTTCAGGTCTAAGATATTTCCAGTACTATATTAGAGTTTGCCTTGTGGTTCTGACGAAGAGAAATATATATATATATATATATATATATATAATTACGTAGGACCGAGATATCTACTTCGGTTAAATAGTGCCTACTTAAGACCATTTAAATTCACTTACCTACTATGTGTCACAGTTTAGCTTGCCTCGATCAAAATACTATATACCTTCGATTATCTTGTTCTCGGAAATCTATTTTGGTCAAAATCGTGTTGACATAGTTGAGTTTGCCTTGTCCTGATGAATAAAATACACATAAGTAGGACTGAAAAACCTATTAAGACCTAGAGGGAAGTCCTACCTACTTACTATGTACTTTCGGTATAAGAGGGAAATCCTTATTAAGGTTTTGAAACATTCCAAAATAATTGTTATTACAGTTTTGCGTTACACTTGTTTTTGGACTGTAGCCAGGGAAAGAATGAATCATTTATGCATGTTAGTATACATTTCTCTGTTTTTCCATAGGCCATTGTTAAAATGTAATATCACAATGTCAAGGAAGTCCACCAGTTTAAAGTTACTTATGTGAAAATATTCATAAATTTTTTTCATTAAGGTTAGTTTTATAACAGTATTTAATGCATTAGATGATTTTAATTCGCCACTGAAGCAATCTGGAGTAAAATTGATATACTAATGTCTTATTTTTATTTATTAGATTTTCTAAAATTTAAATGTAAACATATGTTTCTGCCACTGATGAACTTCAACTGAAAGTCCCAACAGCTGTTTAGGGTCAGTTAACTTTGGATTATGTGTCATAAATATTATAATTATCTTATCATAACATTCGAATGTAAACAAACTAATTTTTCAATTTGAATTCGACTTTATTTGGTGAAATGAATGTGTTATGGGTGGTAAATAGCACTCTAAGTGTTAATTCAGACCAAAAGCTATACCTGTTCCAAATTTCAGCACACTCCGTATAGCGGTTTCAGCGTGATTCGAGGACAAACCTCCAAACATCCAAATATCCAAGCATTCAACCTTTCGCATTTATAATATTAGTGGGATTTTATTTTATCAATACCTTTAAAAATGGACAATCGTAGGCTATTAAGATATTCTGGATTGTATTGTGCAAATTCTGGAGAGCCTAAACGTGATCCTTGTGGCTTTCTAATCCTAGGACAGGTTAAAGTACATCGTACAGGATCCAAATATTCTCGTATATTATAAAGTCTTCCTTTTGACCTAAGAGGTTCTATATTGGGAATGTACGCTGGATTGTTTTCAATAATGAATCTGCTTATGCTCGGGATTTCTTTCGTATATAGAGGAATTGAATGCGCGAAAGGATCTTCGGATCTTTGCTCTTCTAGCTCACCATACGGAATCAATCATGATTTTAGTTGTGAATCAACTAGTGAAAAAGCTAATAAAGATGCTGTGTAAAAAATATTTTATGATGATTTCTTGGGTTTATTCTCGGTTTACTTATTTAAAGCTATACCAAGATCAATGACATCTACACAGGGTTAACGAGTTTTCACATACAAGTTTATAGTACTACAACATTAATTATCCTGTGTTTTATGGGTCTGAAGGAAGTTTATAAGGGTGGTACAAGAAACAGCAATAAATCAAACAATAAACAAAGCATATATTTGACCTTTTTATAAAGTTTAAAAGTATAAGTGGATTTGATACGGTGCAGACTGTTCCTATGCTGAAGGGCAGAAATCATTTAACTCTGAAATAAAATTCAATTGGATGATATGCTACTGTGTTTATTGTCACCCATCTTGAGCTTTTTACGTTGGTTTTCTACTTTTCATTTATTTTCATAAGTCAAAAGAAACATTTTTGTTCTATTGAGTCATGGTTTTACTATTATTAAGCATTATAAACCTACATATTTTAATAATTTGTAGTTATATATACTCATTCTTTAAACAGAATACACAAGCAGTACAGAGATTACTTTTCAATGTCGAATTTTACATTTACAGAATAATTACATAGTATCTTTATATAAAATCACTTGATATAATAAATATTACTTGCATGCTCAACTATATATAAAAACATTCCCAAACAATCCCAAATCCTAGTGTGGCATTGTGCGATTCAAAACTTTTGTATGTTCGAAGAATTTAATTGTTTTAACAAGTAAGCTAAAAGTAGAATAAAGTCCAGTCATGTCTTATTTCAAACACGTTACTTTTTCCATATAATTAAAATATAATAATTAAAAATGCGTCACGTTATTTAATAAACTTACTTTGCAACAATTTCAACCTTGCCTAACGGCCAAGCACCGTAGTATTGGGTGTGAGAGGTGAGATGGTATGGTAAATGGGTCGGTGCCATGTTGGCCATAGAAGAAAACTATATCTCCAGACCTCCGCTCATATCTAGCACATTGAAGTCAGGATCTTTTGTTAGGAAACACACGTAGGGACAAGAAGTGCCGACGCCCTATATGTTGGATTTGAATTATAATAGTGAGCTAACGTTTCTTCGTGTCTATTCCGGTAACATAGTCTCTGTAAGAGTTTTCCAAAGTTATACATTTAGTAGTTGTTTTCATAGATGTTTCTTGTCTGCTGTATAGATAAATATCGAATAGACAATTTATTTTGGGTCATTTAGATAAATTATGTATAGTAATATTTGAGTAAGTAAGCTTTTAATACAGTTACGGCATTTCAAATTAATTATTCTTTGTTCGATGAAAACAAATTTCGTTTGAATATAATAGTAAAAATTATAATATTGCTAATCCCACATAACCTATTCCACTCAAATTAAGATACAAGTTAGACATATATAAACTCTCTACCTTATCGTGATTTATGAAGTTTTGACACAACTAAAATAAGGCCAAAGAAAGAGATCGGTCAGTTTTATATGAAATATATATTATGATATGTGTTGGTATTTGTTGTAAATACATTTAACACAAGTCATACTCGTAGATAAATAGAAAAAGGATAGCGTTTTTTTTATACATTTTTAAGTGTAAAAATGCTTGAATATTAATTAATCGAATTTTTGTTACGTTTTTTAAATATTTGGAAATAATTTTTATTTTTGTATTATATAAAATAAACTGTTTATAATGCTCTTTATTGCTTTGCTTTATCAATCTTGTAGTAAAACGAAAATGTGAAAGAGACTCACAACATTAGAAGAGCAACATATCATTTTGATTTAAGTATCTCAAAAACAATTATTTAAATACTGTACCAAGAGGATGCTGCTGCGACTGTGAGCAGATAAAGTGCTGCAATAGCTTTTTATTTCAGAAGCGGTATTTAGGCCCTTTTCCTTTTCAAGCTGTCCTCATACTGCGTTATTAACCCCTAAGTTTTACAGATAAATCGGACATTTATATGTGTTTTATTCTTTATTTATTTACTCCTTTCTAAAACACAAGATGTCTAATCAAAAATATTACTAAAATCTGTTGCTTTAATCTTTTTGTATACGTAAAGTTTTATACAATTTAAAATATCCTTAAAATATCAGACAAATAATACAATTTTATCTCAACATGGGCTCAAAGACCAAATTCTTAACCTCCTTTGGTATATACATTTTAGAAAGTTTAATTCGTGTCCTAAGTTAAAAAAAATGCTCAATACTACGTTAGGAAATTCGAGCAATCTTCTAAGTCCATTATTGTCTTTTTATTCGAGTTATAAAACACGGCATTAATACGTATTGAACGATATTCTCCATGAAAGTCAGCGTATTCTCATAAAAATAACATTAATTATTCCAGTGTTTTCAAGTATCGTTATAATATTAAGCTCAATAAATAACAGGAATTATAACAAATGATCAGTGAGGTAGTCATCAGGTTTATGGGAGTCAAGGGGTTTGTATGACGTGAGATAGCAAACTGCCACAATGTTTGTGACCCCCAGTATGTGAGAGCTCAGATAACACAAAATTTAAACCATCACTGGTCGTTACGGTTTGAGCCGTTGAAGTCACCTTGTTAAAATAACTTTGTGTTTTTTGATTTCGTATTTTCATACTGATAGTTTCCAAAAATAAATTATAATAGATAAATAAATAGTTTAAACTGTATTATGCCACAATGCAGTGCAGTATAACTGTATTATTCTTCATAAACAAGAGATGCAAAGTTGCCACATTAAAGAGTTTTATACCGTATTTCTTTAGCAGTTCGTATTTTATTTTCAGAATAAATTGTTTATATATAGTACCAAGATAATAATGCGACTCAAAATTCACGCGTGTGATTACATTCAAGTTGTATGTTTTAATAATATGGTATTATGGTATGGTATTATATTGTACCATACCAATTAACCTTATGGTTGTAGTTAATTGTAAACATTTTTACTTTCAAGTAAACCATTAATGAACAATATTCACTGAAACTCAACTATCACTAAAATTTTGACGAAAGGGCAAAAAATTTGCACAGTTAAAATTACTTATTTGACTTCTAACTTTGTAAATGTATGAAAGAGCAGTAACATTATGTAACATTGCATATAATGTAAAATATTTATTTCCACCACAATAAAGTCTATACGACTGTTTAGTTAAATTCACATTCCTTTTGGTACAGCGCCTGTAGTATGAGGGTGACAGATACTACATTCCTGGAATCCATGAAAGAGTTCATTTAGAGCTTTTTCTTTGTCGAAATTTTGGATCTCTACAGATTCGAGTAGTCTTTGAAAGCATTAGATTATCGCGAAGGCAATACGAGGATGTAAACAGGAGCTAAACTCAAAATTCACATTGAATCAAACCTTCAAACCATAGCTACGTTATGATAAATCTATGTATTTTCCCTAGTTTACAGCTTACCTCAGATCGATTTGATTATCACCCAAACAAACTATTGTCTAAATGTCCCATCAACATTCAACCATTTAACACACTCACACCTCATCAATATTCATAATTCAATTTTCCACATCATAACACAAGGAAACTAACTGTAGTGTATCACTCTCACTGTAGTGTAGAAGTTCTACTATCTTTATATAACAAACATTATTATACGGTCTGGCTGTATTTGCACCCGTAAGTGTTGCACCACGCATTACGTAACCTCTTTTAGTTATTATTGAAAAATGACATTTTTTATTTTGTAAATATCCACAAATGGCCATAAGCATTATAAAAGACATTTTATTTAGGAGATTTGTGAATTTATAAAACTGATATTTGCTTCTCTAACTGTGGTGGGAAATTGCAATACCTAAAAAATAAATATTGTACGTTTAGTGAGATAAATCAAATTGCATAAGTGAAATGTTCTATTTCAACCCGAAGTTTAGGGTGTATAACCCTGAATGAACTAATAATTTCTGAATCAACAATAATTAAAAGTAAAAAAATTCTAACCGCAATTTTATACTATTAGCGACTACGCACTAGATAATAACATGGTAGTAATACGCCACACCAGTATTACGTAATAGGCTTCACTGTTATTAAGTGCAACATTTCAAGTCTGTCGCTTATATCTTTCTGAAAATCTCCAGATAATAAGGTAATAAAACAGAAAAAATGTTTACGTCCACTGACAGAAACATGAGATATTGAGTCTGAAAACTGAGTGATAGTCTTCCATGGCGCTCAGCCAAACCCCATGCATGGATATGTACCATATTATCTATGTAGATAATAAACTCCAACAAAAAAAAATACTACATATGATTTCTTTGTCAACATATTTGTCGGATAGCTAGGTAATACATATAATATAGGCTATAGATAGTGTTACTAGGTCACTTGTTAAACAGAGGTATGGTTGTGCTCAGTTTGATAGAAGTTTATTTATTCTACAGTTTTAATTCTGCCATCTTGATTATGCATAAGACCAAAGTCAATATGTTCGCTAACGCCCAGCTAAGTCTGATCGAGGCACATGTACCGTAATGGAGCTTATCTGTACAGAAGTAAATCTTCATAAATATCCAAATTTAGAGGTTAATTCGTTCTCAAGGTTTCATATGGATAGACAGACAAATATATATATATATATATATATATATATATATATATATATATATATATATATATATATATATAACACTTTTCCAGCCCCTAGAGTGATGAAATGTATCAGACGTTACGTTATAACTACCCTATAACTCTTTCGTTTCAAGATTTGTCTGGCCATAAGCTAATGGAAAAACGAATCGAAATGTAGTATTAATATAGACTGTTTATCACAGGACTAATATAATTATGCGATATAGAGCGTGGAGTGTAAAATAAGAAAATGCAATTATCTGCAAGTACTAAAGTCAAAGTTTGAGAGACAACTTCTCGCCGCTTCAAATATTGTTTCTACTTTGAGCAAAGGAGTGCAGACCTACATAGCTTTAAGTAAATAGTTGTTTTATTTACATAAACTTAGATACAATTCCTACTGAAAAGACTCAATATTGTTTGTCATCTAGACGGAGACGACCTAATTTTTGGCACTCAAAAATACTATATGAAATGTAATTTGTGTGATGAAAATGGTATTTACGGGCACCAAGCTTAAAGCATTTTTCCGAGATTGCTCAACACCAATACATAACTCACGATCACCTCCTAATCTACTTAGGTGTAGCATCCTTGAATACAGGGTGCAATGATGCAGGAATGCCATGAAACTAATTTCATTTTTTGAACTCACAAGTAAATCCATTACTTACCAAGTTTCCGAAGTATTTAATCTAATACCTCATAAATGTTTACTTAAAATTTGTTTTGTTACACTATGTTAATATTTATGCTGCTTTTGTATTGACAATAGAATAATCCGTATTCTTGAAAGATATTCAACAGAAATCCCTTGCTAATGTAATCTTACATCTACTTAATCGTCTAATGTTTATGTTTTCTATCAATGCCACCTTACTTCAGACCTTCATATGATTCATTTAAACTTCCCAAATGTTGCAAGGATATTAAGTACTTTCCCTAATCAATATTATACGTAAAACCTTCAAACGATACTATTTAAGTCTAAAAATATAATCAAATAAGATACGGTAAAATATTATTAAATTTTGCTTTTACTATAATGTTACTTAAGGGGGCTGGTCCAGTAAAAAAAATTTTTTTTGCAATTTTTTTTATATTTTTTAATTTTTTCTTGTTTATTTACAATTAATTTGATGTAAATATCATGGGCATACGATTTTTTGGGCATACGAAAAGGAAAGTCAAGACAAGGAAAAGGAAGGTGTTTCTTATGCTGCTGGAGGATTTTAGAGTACCATTTTAGTAAATTTATCAATAAAATATGTTTGTTTGCGATTTCCCGAAACATTGTTTTTTTCCTATTATTTACATCATAACTCCAAAAGTATTGGAGCAATCTTCACCAAATTTTCACCAGATCTTCATTTTAGCTGTGTAAATAACTTGAACTAAAATGGTGATTAAAGTATTTCTTATATTCCAAGCCTATTTACCTTCTAAAAAGTCAATTTTTTTGGTAAAACTACTTTAAAATTCAGTAATTTTTTTTATTTGTACATTTTTTTATATATTTTTAGTTCAGGCCAAGAAACTATTGCCTAGGAACAAGATACATTTTATTTTGTGAAATTATCTCATAAGGTAGATTATTTATCATGTTAAAACCATTAGACTAAAGATTTTTTTTTGCAAAAAAACAAAAATAAAAAAAAAATAATAAATTTTATATTTACAATTTTGTTTTTTCTTAAGTGTGTATAAAAAGTCTATTTTGACTTAACCTGAAAGTTTCAAACAAATTGGGGAATATTTGACTGAATACAAAATTGTTTTCCAAAACCATGCAAACGTGATTGCGATACTGGGCCAGCCCCCTTAACAGATTCTTACTCAGACGGTTCTTTTCTCGAAATTGATGAGTTTAAACAGCAATTCAAATTATTGATTAAAATTTTAAGTAATTCCGAAAACAATTTTATCTTTTAATTACCGTACTTTCTACGGAGGAATGTCTTTAAAGATTGCCAACGGGATTGCTATTGTATTGTTTAAAAAATACCGTTTTAAAGCCGATTTAGTAACTAATAATATGGCATACTTTTTGTGTTAGCCTACGTATATATACTAAAGATAATTAAGCCCTTTTACAAATACGGAATCTTAACAAACTGAACTCATTTGAACATTTATTTTTGAACATCTAACAACTATTTTAATCATTAATTCAACAATAAATGTTTTCAAATGTAAGTTTTTAATAGGACAGAGTGTTAACGTTTATACTATTCTACAGTCTTTGATGTGTAATTCTACATGTATGTATACAACATAAATTCTAATTAGTAACTATCAGTTTTAAAACTGTATTATTTCCACATTATGAAATTGTAAGGCAATAGAGGAAGGAAAATGCTATCTCCCACTTGAGTTTTGATATACTTTCACTTTACTTCCTCCTGGCCATTTCGGCCTTTATGGTCTCATTCTTCCAAAACATTAATCTCGACATCCTTTCTTGCTTTCATTTTTCTGAAAATAATGTCATTTCTGGAATTGTTTGATGTTGGTCTTTTAAAAATACTTAATATTCTTCCAGAAAATTCAAGATTTGGAATTGTAAGGAAAATATCATGAAGTTTAAGATATCGAATAAATATAAAATACTTTGAGACATTTGAATAAGATGCATTGTCAACGGCTTCTAACTATTTTTTTACTAAACGGCAAAGAATAAGGGTTATGCAGAAAATAGAATAAAACAGTAATATTACTAGAAATATGTCAAAATAATCTATTTATCTGAAAAGATAGCAGTATTCGGGAATTCGCAACATTAATATTATAAATGTATTTGTGTAACCTATAATAACGGCGAATGTCCAAAATCCTGTTACATTTTCAAATTATACTAAATCGTCAGTAACACAATTAATTGAAAACTCTATGAACTTTAAATTTTTCTCCATCTTTGATATATTCATTTTATTTTGATAATCACGCTTTTTATGCACTAGTATTTTGTGTTTTGGAAAGCGAAATACTGTTTTACATCTGTACAAAACATTATTTTTATAAATAACAATCTGAGTTCTCTAACATATAGTTAAAAGCTTTTAAACTATTATCATACACATTATTACGCCATGGGTTTCTTTGTTTTTTTAGGACAAAAAGCTTATAAATTGCACTTAGTTCTAAAGAACCTTAGCGGTGCTTCGGGAGTGAGGATATTCAGAACGGGTACGCCATGGGATTACATAGGTAAGTATTTGATCTATACAATAAGCAGTAAAGTAAAAATCCCTCATAATTGAAAATACTAAATAACTAGATTTTTAAGACGCACGACATAATTTTACGATACGTCTATCAATGATTACTATCAATAACAGATCTCCTTAACTCACCACTTGGTAATTCGTAGAAAACATTTAGGTGCAGTTACTGAGCAAATCTAAAGCTAAACTTAGTTGATGATTCAATTAAATTCAGTTTATTGCCTTTAGAAGAAGTTCTCGAGTTAATAGCTACATACTGTGAACTGCTTTCAACTGTAATGGATTGAATTTTGTACGTGGTGATCAATAAAATCTATGAGCTAGTCTTAAGAAACTTTCTTGTATACTACAAATAAATCTTCTGTATTCCCAATTAAATATTAGGTATTATAACTTATTATAACTCATTATACAATAAGGAACAACTGTTGTGAAAATGTATTAATAAAATATGATTCATATAACTTATACACAAACATACTGTTTAAATACTTGATTGTTGTTTTATACACACAATAAAGAAGGAGGAACGAGAATTATTTATATATTTATTATTCTATGATGCTTCTGCTTACACATGTCTCTGTATCTTAGTTTTTAATTTGTTGCTATACAAAATCAGTCAAACAGTTTCTGTTGTTAAATTTGTAGTTGAATAATTTATTAACATCTTATTACATTTATGTTTGAGACAGTGAAATAAATCTATAACACAGAGTGTATAATGAGGAATCAAGTTTCAAACAAAAAAAAGTAAAGACGCGCAATGTACGTTACGTAGTTATTCCTAATTAAAACTGGTTAAATTAAAATTTAAAATATGCTATTATTTTACTTAGAATATTACATAAAATAATAAAAGGTAGGAGTAAGCCACATCATGTCACGTAACGCTGGGTTTGAATGCAATATTTGAAATCTATAGCTTGTTTTATTATTAAAATGGCCTGTGGAAAGACAGACATACTGAAGGGTATACTGAAGGGAAACGTTAATATTCCTTCGGCAGACAGGTGTATTAGATAAAATTTACGCTCAGCTTAATCCCTCGTTCTATGTAGAAATGAAGTTTTATTGGAAATGTTAAGCCAGATTGTTCTTGAGGTATCGTGTGAACAAGGAAAAATATATGAAATTTGTCCAGCCCCTAGAGTGATAGGTTTCACTGACGCTCAGCTTATTAAACGTTTCCTAGCGATACTCTTTAACTTGTATTTTTTCAATTAGAGAACAGTTTCATCATACTGAACTTCGCTCCGGGTGTGTCCTTGTTTGCATGTAGTGACGTAAATGGTTAGCAAAATATTACTCGATGATCCATTTAGCCAGATAGTGAATACGTTACTGCCTATGAATACATATCAGGGCATACAATGAGAGGCAGGCTGTGTCTCTATTGTATAATCCTCGTCGTTACGTGGTAAATAAAACTCTAGTCACCATTCAGGACTATTTAAATAATGCAAGAAAATTTCCAAACAAGTCTCGTAGCTGTTATTGTATCATCGCTTTCGCCCATTGTTAAAAAGGGCAACAATTTGTAAATTTTAGGATATTCTCGACATACGTGGTGGACAAAAGGTAATATTTAAATGTACGGAAACAGTTCTTAATCACTGAATGTCTGAGCATAATTAAGACTGGGTCTGACCCTTAGAGAGTCTCTGGAGAACAAAGCAGTTATCGTCGAAGACAAAGAAATGTAAACACAAAGTAAGAATTAAAACACAAAGGCTGCGATTCAAAATATGTGATTAAAATATTCTATGTTTACTTTGTAATAACTTGAATGATTTGTGTCTACGTAAAGGAAAATGCAGACATTGACTGAAGACGGGAAAATAAATTGAGAGAATGGCAATTTAAGGTATTCATTTCCCCTACAATGCTTCTTATTTCATCCAATCCGAAGGGGGAATGAGGCATTTACATGATTTGAATTTGATAATATGTTAAGAAATATTTTTAGTTTTTTTGCCAGAAGTACGGCCCATAAAACCTTACCTTTTTAAATAGTGCTCAAAAACTTAATTTCTCGTCCTCAGATGACGATGGTAATCAAATAATATGGCACGAGAAAGTACCGATCGCAAATCCAGTGGCCATCGATGTGACCTTCGATGACATCTTCGGTGCCATTCCGTCCTTCTGGCAGAAAATGGAAAACAACAAAGGTTGAAGATTGCTATGTACGTTTTATTCAATTTTGTTTTAACACAGTAACAGTGCAACTGCCATATAAGAGTGCATTGTTACTGCTGCCATTACGGACACGCAGACGGTAAACACACACCTGAGCCGGTTTGTAGTTAAAACAACGCTAACCTTAGGGCAGATAATTGCAGCGTCACGTTGTGTTTTCCTTACCAAGTGAAAGTTCAAAAGTGTAGTTGGTCCAGTTATAGTTCAGAATTATCGTTTATAGGGACTACTGTGTTTTTATAGCAGTAGATCATTGCATTTATTCCTTTGTATTCCAGAAAACGAATTAGCTGTTTTAAAAGTAACGAGAATGTGCAGGATATTAAGGAATTACAAGAATTATCGGATCTATTGATAATTGAATAGTAAAGAACGGAAGTTCTTCAAATATCCTAACGGCCAAGAGTGTATTGAAGACAAAAACGTCTATTTATCATAGTAAACAAATAACAGTTGTTTATCAAACTTAAGTATGAACCATAAACCGATTATTTTTCGACATCATATAACAACGGTCTGAAAGATAAGCTGGCACACAATTAATCACATTAAAGCATGGTTTAGGGAAGCTCTATTTGCTTTAATACGGCAGTATCTCCCATAGCTAGGGCAACTACGTTACTGTATGTAACATATGGATAGTAAATACATCCTCAAACAGATTTAATCACGACCGTTCAAAAGGCTATCCTGCTCCTTCATTTTATATTGCAATACTTTGCTGAAAAATAATGTTTAAGAAAAAAACAACAAATTAAGGACTAGTAAAAAATGTGTTGCAATTTAGTAAGAAAATATAAATTACATTAATTAGGACACCATAGTATAAATAAAAAGTAGGATTTTTATTTAGTGGACAGTAACCTAGTATTCCCTATTTAGTTCACAATTAAGGAAGGTAAGAATAAAAGAAAACATTATGTATACAATATTAAATTATACTCAAAATGGAAAAACGTATATATGTATGATAAAAAAAAAATGCTTTGTTCTACAGCATTAAAGCCAATGTGCTTGCGGGTAATACAAATATTTTGTGCGTCGTCTCATATTAATGAGGTTTGCTGCATTCTCTGTATTTGTTTACATGTATTTATTTATGTAATGGTACAATGCAGTAAACTATTTAATTTAAAATCAGTGTTTAATTGATTTAAATTCGCTTGAATATATAACTGTTTAATGATTTACGTTATTAATCTTCTCTGATCATTTCATCAAGGATGCTTGTCATTCTAGTTGTACTTGTTTTATATTAAAATAACTATTGATTTTATAGATACTTTGAATTTTCGGTTTTAAAATCTACGATTTATTATAATAATATAATCAATATTTTCAAAATTTCCATATTTTTAACGAATTACTTAACTGGTTTAAAACTATTTTGTGCAATTGAAAATAATACTTGAATAAATTCAATCATTCAAAATATTTTTTTAATGATGAACAGAATATTAAGGATAGAATCGATCATTTTTATCATGAGCACAATGTAAAACAGTATTTGTTTAAATAAAAATTAAGTAAGATGAACGAGGTGTGTTTTAAAGAGTAGTGGAAAGGGATCAAGTAAATACGATAAGCATGAAAGGTATATGCAATTACCTCCATTTGTCACACAAACGACCGTTCCATTTTACATAGGATTTTTAAGATTCAGTGAGGTCGTTATACGAGTAGTTACAAATCTTCATTTGTTAGAGTAATTTTTGTTAATTGCATGATCACTTTTTTATGATTTATGATTTTATGATAAAAGCTCAAACTACGTAACTTTTTTATTACAGTATTTCTTTATATGATCAGATTGTAATTTAATCTTTCTTAAATGCCATTAAAAGAATTTACATGTATTTACAGCTTTATGTTTATATGGAAATAAAAAAAAATATGAAGTCACCTAAAGTCGCAATCATATTATATTACACTGTAACAACAAAGATAATATGAGGTATAGTATTTTTAATACAAACTGAAAGATATCGTAATAGTAGTGATAGAAGAAAGCAAAACACATAAAAACAAACACATGTTTTGTTCGTATAACTTTTCTAAATTCTACCTTACAAATAAAATAAAATACAACTGAAAAACCACATTACGGTATTAAACCAACTATCGCCGTGTGTCGTTCAGGTGGGGAAACTATCACTTGAAAGGAGATCATGGGTAGTTTTTGAATGGTATCTATTACGGATCACTACTTCTACTATTTATTATTTTATATTTCATCCCTCTTCATTTTGCTTTTTATAATTGATATATAAAACATCAAAATATATATAAAGCGTAATTGGAAAGCTTTATTAAGTCGTTAACTTTAAAAGAGGGAATATTGAGTTAAGTTCCATTTCATCTTCCCATTAGTGCACAGCAGTCTGAAGTACAACACTTTTATGAAAACCCTAAGCGCAAGTTGAAATGAAACTATATATTCACATTGAATCAACTCTTTCCACCATATGTACGTTATTTGTACAATAATCTAGGTTTTAAATTCATACATAAGTGTGGTGAAACCCCAAGAATCGGAAAAGAAATGTTGTATGTCAACTGCATACAAATCTAAAACATGTACTTAATAAAAAGAAAACAATAATTATTAAAAGCGAATTAAAGATTAAAGGTTACAATAGGTATGCACTAGACGATAATCAATTGACAATTATTGACTATGGGCCTGTAAACAGTAATATAATTACACTTTAAGGTGATGTAATGCTAAATTATTAACCTGCTATTACTACTAACATCAGTCTTAAGCAAGGGTGGCGATTTAATTAAAACCCCAACTCCACTCTCATTTATAAAAACTGGAAGGCTGATAAGGCAATAAAGTGACATTCCCTTTCCTTTTCGGCCCATAAATATCTACTGAGTAAGCGGCTCTGGAACTCTGAAGCTCCTGTTACAATCCGGTATTGATAACCATCACTACACTAATTTATTCTCACATAGAAGAGTCGATATCGCTTTCAACTGATTTATGAAGGTGGACTAAAGATTTATTTTGCTTGTTAACTTCAACAAGTAGAGAACCACGAATTGTTTGTATGAGTTTTCTTTTGACAATTCAGTACAGAGACCAATAATTTTATATTTAATTATTAATATGGTAATTTGTCACTACTAAATATTTATCTATTTGAAAACATATTAGTAATTTGTAAATTTTGTGTATATAACGTTTATAGTTTTTTTTATTCATAGCGTACTAAATAACAGAAATTAATATATTGAGAATTAAATATTCACTTGTACAGCTGAAAGGTGAAAAAGTTTTGCTAATATTTCAGAATAATTTAAAATAAAGTAAATTAAACTTTCAAACATATTTTGTTTACTTTATATTTTTTGCTACTGTTTAGTAAATTTATTATAAAAAATAATAACCAGTATACTCAATGCTTGACCAGCATTAATTTTTTTAAACTTTAATATCAGAAAACAATTTTTTTGGATACAAAGACAATGTGTTAATTAACAGGCGAAAAATCAAATGTTTTACTAGAATTGGAATATATATTGAATACTTTAGGTATTTTGACTGGATGAGTGATGTAATCGTATATAGTGCGAAATGGCTTTCAATAAAATTCGTTTGTAATATACAGTATAAATATTTGTTGAATTATTTATTATACTTTTATAACTTGAATCAGTAGGCAATTTCATTTTGAAAAAAAGACATAGTCGGCATATTCCCTTTAAATAACATTCAAAAATTCCTCAACATCAACAACATCAATGTTGGTAGGATAACTTTGCAGATCAGTGTTTTTATGCTGTCGGGAAAGTGAAATAGTTTTTATAATACCTGTCCTTCGACTGTTCTGTTCTTCAATTAGAAATTTCTTTTAATCCAATGATTTTTGATTTAATAGCTAAAAATATTTCAGTAAAATTTAATTATTTTTTAGACCATTGTATAGCAATCCTAAAGTAGAAATCCTTAGTTTTTCAGGATAAAACACTTATTGATAGATGGTAGGTATCTATGTAGTGTTTTGTAAGAGAGAATAGTTATATTTAGGTACATATTATTACAGTGTAATCTTGAATTTAGACCTTCAGATGTTAAACGGAATCGCGATTGATTTTTTTTATTGCTATGAGCATGTGCGATTTTCATTTTAATGAATTATATTTTCGATATCGTGTTTGTGTTTGCATTTTTTCACCGATAAATAAAATATATTTACATGCACAGGTCTAAGAAGTCTACTTCGGTCATAAAGCATCCACGAAACCCAAAGGTCTTCCTGGTGTACTTCCGGGATATGCTATTTCGGATTATAGATGAGTTTGCTTTGTTGTCCCGATCAAGAAAAAATATATAATTACGCAGTTCAGAATACAGAAAACCCGGGGGTATTTTCGAAATAAGAATAGGCCTATATTCATACCAGGCACGTTTAGACTATTAAAATAGTTTAGAAGGTCTAAAGAAAAACAAACAAACAAAGGCACTTTTGCATTTATAATACTATTGGATAGAATGTGTTCGACATTTAAGTCTTAACGTAGCTGCTACTACAGCCAACTAGTGTGATTGATAACAATATTTATTTTTAATAAATTTGGTTTATAAGACACGTCGTGGCAGTCCAAAATTGTTGAATAAAGAAAATAAACTAAAAAGGAATTTGATTTTAAATAGTTATGCAATGTTAACAAGTGACATAGAAAAACATGGACTTTATACTGGATAGGAGCATAAACTGCACACCTCTAAAATAAAACAGAAAACATAAATGAGTTTACAAATATGTAGGATTAATATTTACCCCTAATACGCTCCTTACTACCTTGAACCTTAAATTCGTAATTTTTGCCACGAAAAAAATAAACTACCAGCAAATAATCTATAAAGTGAATGGATTCATACATATTTATATTATTTGTTACGAATACTTAATTGAATAAGCTTGTGGTGGGATTCTATTAATTAATATATGAAAGCGTAAAATAGGAAGGTTATAGGAACTATTCAAGGAAAGGACGTCTAAACAGCAACAAACTGTGAGGTAACGTAATAGCCTAGTACCAGTGTGGCTCACTACACTGGAAAACTACATGCTGCTTGTCTGTTTGCTCTTACTGGCAGTAGACATACAGCATTACTCGTAACTGTAAACACATCTTACACAACTACTTTCAATGAATATTTCTTAATCACATTGCATTTATTACAAAAACATTTGAAAAAAAAATCATAACAAGACACTTAAAAAGTATTGTCTGATAAAAGTACTAGAATATAAAGCAACAAAAAGGATAATATGGTTCATTTCCTTTTAATTTTTTAAATCATAACAACATAACATGTTTGGGTTGAGTTCAAAAGAGGATATATGGGAAATAATATCAAACAATGAGTCCGGGTTCTAATTTAGAAACGATGGATTAATAGTTGTATGCCGAACGAGAAGGTAGTAATTACTGTACATTGAAAAAGAGAAAGTCCATTGTGTGAGCACTCCAACTGACAGCGACGAATATTCCAACTACTTGACATAATTGTGTGCTGTGAGCGACGAGAAGTTGTGACAGTTTGGAAAGTTTCTATCAAACGTTTCGAGCACAATAGGCTAATGAATTAGACACTTTAAAATATAAATACTACTGAAATAGCATTTTGTTAATGAACATTATAGGTGTTTGATCAAAACGATAAGTTTTAATACACTGTAACTGCTAGGTATAAACTATTAGTATTACTGAATTAGTTCTATATATATATATAAAGTTTAATAAGAACGTAATAACATAAATATAAAGCAGTAAAAACTTAAGTTTGAGAAAGTGGTCACATTTTAATATTAACTTTCTTTAAGTAATAATAGTAATGCTGAAAATTCGATGATGAAAACTATGACTGAACATCCCTTGCATAATGTCATAGAAATCTTCTGTGTACCACAAATAAATACTATGTGAGAGATCGATGGCCAGCTCACTATAAACCACGAAAGTGGAGAGTATACCTGTATAGACGGAGACGTCACGTTCAGACGAAATCTCTCCCATAAAAAGAGCCACTTAAATGAACACCCCTGGAAACTTTCAATGGAAGCACATAGGGTACCATTAAAGGAGAGAAGTAGTGGGATTAATAGCTTACTCAGTGGATATCCCTAGGATACCTCCAAAGGATCCCAAATCACATGGCGCAGTTTAATGAGAACGGGTGTTAAAGAAACCGAGTCAAACAACATAGAGCTTCGCTGATCCAAGGATGGGTAAATGCTGAGGATTCCTGTCCTTGCAACAAGCCGTCGGTGCAGAGGCTAATAACTCTATTCGATCACACTCATTATAGACCAAAAGTGAAGGTGTTAGGGCGTTGGCCTCTCGGTTAGATAACAGTGATTGCTTCTTAGCTATAACTTGGTCTATTAAATTTGTCGTCCTTAACTTTAATTTCGTAAGGACAGGGAGAAGATTGTTACTTTACCGAACATTTTTAGAACACCACCAAAGAACATTGTGCCTGTGGAGAAGGTAACTGGTTTACTGGAAAACCAAAGGGCAGAATTCTTATGGGGTGCATAGCCAGGTCACTAAAGACACATAAGAAACCGCTAAGAGAGAGTACGGTGTGAATTATTCATGGCCATTTTACAAAAAATCCAAAGCATACCATTGAAGGGCATAGGGTGAAAGGGGTGGATATCAGTATTACTGGAAACCCTCAAAATACACTCAAAGAACTGAGTGCATGTAATTTGCATGGATATTCACCATTAACCTCCAGATTGCCTCAAGCTGAAAGGCGTTGAGGGTTTAACAGTTAAAGTCAAACAGTTAAACAAAGAAGCCAGTGGCAACGTCGCGTATATAGCACTGATATTGACACACACAAATAAGTGTGAAGTTTATTATTATTGGCTGAAAAATGCAGTAATTTAAAATATGAAATTGCTAAAACAACGTATACGATTCTTTGTATCAATCGCAAGAATGAAGATTAGAATACCAGGCAATCAATCTGTATAATCTAGCTTTTATAAACATTCAAACAATGCATACTAAATATGAAGCATCGCAAACAACGTCGACATTTCGTATTTAAATTCGTTTTGAAGTATTTTTTCGTTTATGGTACAGCAACGACTTATAGGAGACTCCACTTGTAATCACTTCAATTGAGACTTCACTTTTAGTCTCAATTCACAAGTGTAGTTAAGTCAAGTTTATCAGAGGAAAGGGTATTATGTGGTATAAAATACCAGTTTCACGCTCAGCTCGGCTCACTACACTGGAAAACAAGCTGATGTCTGCTGTCAGCTCATTCTTGTTGAACATCAACTCATCTCCACACTCTGTCATAATCGTAAAATATAGACTAAGATCGTGATTCTGTGAAAATAACAGTTCTCTGTATAATCTTTTTTGTAATTTACTACATACAATTTAAATTATTATTTTAGTTTTCTATATATTGAAATTTTAGAGTTTTCTCTAGCTAGCCCAAATATATCACAATTTTTATGAATTGTTTATAGAACCATATTACCATTAAGAGAGAAGTTCCTAAGCACTTTGTCCAGTTTGGCCTACTTAGAGAAGAACAAAGAAACACCGTTGAACACATCAATATAATTTTGCTGTATAACCTACATAGTAAATGTAATCTCACTCATTTGTGTTTCAATAATCGTTTACGACTTGATGGGTAAAGAATTGATGACTTTGTTTCCAACCATCTGTTTCAGTTCAGTCTGCCTCTTCTCGTAGGGAGTTTTTAAAAGACAACAAATACAGCTGTGGTTTTATAACGTTAAGACGGCTGTAAATTTATTTTTAATAAGAATCTTTGTATGGTCAGACTTTAAAAATAAATCTTTTTGTTCTTGTATCTAACTACAAGGAAAGTCGTTTTGTAATGTACGACGTATTTTGTATTATATTGTAAAAAATTTCAATAACCTTGTTCATCAGGAAATGTCTGCTGATGACAGTTTTTGTGTATAGATAAACTAGAAACTCATGTTAACGTTACATATAAAAATGGCTGGTTTTAAGATCGTGCTTTAAACATATATATTATGATAGCAGTTAAAATGGGTTTTTAAGCACATCTATATCAGTTGTGGTTTTTTTCATGTTTAAACTTATTATAGTTGATAATTTTAAAGTGATTACAGATATTATTTTACAAGATTCTAAATGTTCTAACAAAGAAGTCACGAAAACTTCTTGGTTTACCAATGGATTATAGCTAGACAGTTATTGTAAGTAGTTCAACACGTTGACTGTGATAGACACTCTAGTGTCCTTGCTGGATTATTAAAATACTTGTCATCGCTCAAGATGGAGCAGCAGTAAAGGTGTTTAAGGTGTGCAATCGATTTTAGGTTTGGATCTTAAATGTCATAAAAGATATCAATTTATAATTATTACCTTGCTAATAATATATCCTTAGTCTATTAAAATGAGCTATATTATTATATGTTTCACGCTACGAAAGTGTTACATGACACGTGACTGGCGTACTGCTACCTAGTATTGATTTAAAAATCTGTAGCAAATT
This sequence comes from Homalodisca vitripennis, assembly GCF_021130785.1. Classification (NCBI taxonomy): domain Eukaryota; kingdom Metazoa; phylum Arthropoda; class Insecta; order Hemiptera; family Cicadellidae; genus Homalodisca; species Homalodisca vitripennis. Next base: position 146,204,476 of record NC_060211.1, on the reverse strand, counting down.
AAAAAAAACGAGTAGCGGAAAGGAAATTGAGACGCTCCGAACAACACATTATAAAAATAAAAATGAATGTAAAGGCCCAATAAAGTGCTGTTTAATATATACTTACAATGAAAGGACTAAAAATAAAATTCATATAAATGTAGTGTGTGTAATAACTGCTCATACGGTCTGAACAATTGTTACGATTTATTCTCTCAATAAAGCATTCAATGAAACGTACATTTGTTGTGTAACGTTATTTTTGTTATAATTTTTTGTTAATGGCATAATAAAATTGGAAAACGAATGTATTAATACTGTTGTGATATTTGGCTATTCTACAGCCATTTCAACTCGGTAGTTTACAAACACTTTTAAACTACTTGAAAATCTTCGTAATAAAAACCATGTACAGTGGTGTCATAAATTGCACAAGTGAACGTTAAATGGAAACTACTGTATAGCACAGTTTACTTGTTACACGCTGTTAACAAGCAGCCCATTAACACACTTGTTTAAAAATATGAGTTATGAGCTATTCTGATGTGTTGCATTTCTGTTATAAGGTTTTTAATTGCATATAATAGAGTTAGTCTACACTGCCTGACGTTTTATAAAAATTGAAAATGTTGAATAAAGAATACTGTTTGGTTTTTTAATCGTGGTGTTGTTATATTAGTGTTTTCTTTCAAGCGAAATGATTTATTAGTACAGTTTAGATATATGATGTTTCAGAGAATTTTTACGTAACATATTTACATGAAAATATATTTAGTACAATCAAAAAGAAAGCAATAAAAACATGTGTTAAGGGTATCAGGTAATTTTAGATGATTGGAATAAGATTTCAGGCGCTGCACTAAGCCAAATGTGAAAGGGAGCCCAACTCGATATTCGCACTGAAACGGCCCTTCTCACCCCACTTAGTTAAGTTGTGTGCAGAAAACTCGGTTGTTTTACCGTCCTATGGGATCGTGTGAAACACAGTAGTGCACTACATTGTGCAACTGATGGGACATTGAGAATACCTCCTCATCTAGATTACACTGGATAGCTGCTTGGTAACTTGACTAAGCTCCTCTGTAGCCTAGGTTATCTTGGAATTAGAAATAAAATTCAATCGAAAAGAGTTCGTTTTGGAATATCATCGTCACCAAATTGTTAGGATCCCTTCGACATGCTTATTCTAAATTCCAGTAAGTTAATATGATCTAGTGTCAAATTTCAGACGCTGCATTAAAGAGGAAGGTTTGAAATGGAGCTTAAATAAGATATTCGCATTAGATTTACAATTCTTAAAAAATACGCGCTAGACTCATTAAGTATACTTTTAGAATTTTACATTTGATAATTTATAATTTTAATTTCAATTTATTAATGCCCGACTATGCATACAAATACATGTAACGTATTTTTATTAAATACATACATGGGTTATAAAAGCAATGTTGTAATGAATTATGATTGTTTGTTTGGAAAAAAAAATTTTAAAATTAATTACTTATCGGATGAAAGTTTATGACTTAAGTGTAATAAAATTAATACAAAATAGTTTCTACAAAGAGAACTTCTGAAATTCCAAATTAAGATGGAAAACTAATAGGACTTCCAGTACTGTATAATATCATTACCATACAATATTTGTATTGTATTGATGAGTTATTATGGCTTTTATATTGTATACCTCCCAGCCCGCGTTATATACAGCTGCTAAAATTGTAATTTTGGGACTGTATGTTGCAACTAAACTTTTGGTTTTACCACATCCAACGAGTGGGCGACTCACCACTATAAAAACCAAAAAACGTAAAAATCTTTAGTGTCTTTTTAAGTACCTACCAGTAAATGCAGTGAAGGGTAATCAAACCATCAGCTAATATGTTGTAGTCTTTTATAACCTTCACACCTGTTCTCGTCGCCCCTAAACGAGCTTAGTAGCTGTGTCCTTAATCATTTATTATTTGAACAAATTATGGAGACGCTTAGTCTGTAATATTCACATATGAAGGAAATTATAGAAAATAATCCTTAGTCAGGAAATGACAAACACGTAACTTTGCGCATTATATGCGGAATAAATGAACCTGTCTAAATATCAACTAGACATCTACAATCTGACATACTTTGTATTACAAGTTACCAACCTCAAGCAATTAATCCCCATTATTTCTTAATTGGTTCAACTAAAATTCGTTTATTGTTTATTTTTTCAGATTTTGTGCTGGTTGGTGAAATACATACTCTAACAAAATATATTTATTTGAAACTTCTCATCCCCTGCTGTAGTAGCGATTTGTGAAGGAGAATGATTTTTATGAAGAATATACACAAACCATAATGTGATGATCCAATATTCTGTAAAGTTATATAACTGACAAACAATTTATTCATCATGTATTACAAAAGAAGCGTGGAAGTAGCAAATAACGCAGCAAGTGGTCATAGTTGCCATAGCAACCAATTCTGCTAATATACTATGTAAGATCAGAGGTCTTAGATGATCAAAGGTTTGGTTGGCGGTTGAATATTTTAAGTTAATTACCAATAATTTATGTGGAATCGTTTCCCTGTCATAAAGATAAGGAATCGACGTTAGGAACAGACCTGTACATTAAGTAATTTTGAGAGCAATTTCACTTTGAAGAAATATTAAACAGTAAAAGATAAACTTCCATAATTATTATAGACATGTAAGAATTGTTCATTTCAAGCATCTATTAAACTAGGGAATTATTTTTCTTGGAAGGTGGTGTTTACTCTTTGTTTTACAGAGCAAAGAGCTTTTTCTCAGACAATGATGAACTAAAATGAGCACAATTGGAACTTATACAGAAATTTGCGCCTCTTTTATTCCTAGATTACTGGGTTTATTGGAGAAATTAGGATTGCAGGTAGAAATATAACAGTATTTAGAATAAACAATTAAATAAACAATCATAAATAAAATCTCAAAACTCACAAAAAAAAAATAAATTGGACTCATAACGCTGTGATAACACAATAACTTTTCTTGAGATTAAAAACAAAAACATTATAAAATTGAGAATAAATAAAAAACACAAAAGCAATATGAAGAAATAGTTAAAATATAAATATCTAAAATACCTTAAAATGCTGCTCTAAATATATATATATATATATAGTGATATATAATAATAATAATATTCTTTATTGCAGGAAACAATTAACAATAATTGTATTGCAAGCGTCATATAGAAATAAAAGTCCTAATCTAATAACTAACACAATTAATTTTAATTCTGAGTAAAAATAATAGATAAGTAAATTTAAAATAAAAATTACTTTTTGGGTATGTGCCACCTGCCGCCGTTTTCCCGATAGTGGCCAAATTTTCTTGGATATCAGAAGGGGAGTTGGAATTTCTTTTAATGTTAGTGGAAGACTATCCCAGCGACCCGTCGCAAACACGTCAACTGAGTAAAATGCTTTGGACACTAAGAAGTGTTTTAATCGAGATTTAAATTGTTTGTGGTTATTGACGCGTTTGATCTCTTCAGGGAGCCTATTGATTAGCCTAGAAATAAAAGCCCTAATCTAATAACTAACACAATTAATTTTAATTCTGAGGAAAAATAATAGATAAGTAATTTTAAATAAAAATTACTTTTTGGTGGTATATATATATGTAGTGAACGGATTACTTTTCTAACGAAAAATAAATTTAGGGTGTTTATAGATGTAATTAACAGCACATGATCGTAATTCTATTATTTATTGTCACACATATTTAGCTACACAACCTATAGTTTGCGCATACCTGTTACTGCAAACATTCTAGTAGTGTCAGCTTATACAATATAAAAGTACAAGTTTGTAACTCCACGGGACATTAAATTAGAGACGCAGGTCTTTGCCTCCACAACCTAACGCTAAAATGGTATACCTTGTCTCATATTTAATTGAGAAATTCAAGTAGACCCAGCGCGTACTGGGTTAGAATTGTAAGTAACAAACATGTCTTATAAATGTACGGGTGACAATTAAGTCTTAGGGCGACTTTAAACATTTTAAACGACAAGAGTTAAAACAACTAAATTTGTCATACAGTTAATGTAATATTAAGCTAATTTTTTCTACATGGTGATCGGATGTCACATTTTGGAGACAGTTTGTCGAGGGTAAGAAGAAAATATTGGTATGTTGAATTGTACATAATTTTAAAGCTACAGTTGAACTAAAAACAATGCCCACAACTCGAACTTCAAAAGGTTAATCCAGTCGGGAGAAATTATTACTGTTGGATTTTTCTTTTTTTTATAATATTTTACATAAAAAATAACTAATACTGTGAAGCAATCATTATTTTCGATATTTACCATCGTTCAGTGAAAAAAGCAGTAACACTACGTTTCGAGATCTGCAATCTGATCTCTTCTTCAGGTAAATAAATAACCTAATACATAATTACAAACTAGGTTAAAATAAACAAATCATACCAAAGCGTTGAGACACGCCTACGTAAGGAATCATAACCACCATGTTGTGTGTGTCAACTTCACTAACTCTAAAGACATGCACTTAATAAAAACTATAAACAACACTAATCAATAAAAGTGAACTACAGAATACAGGTTACAATACGTCTGCATTCGTCTACCAACCACCTACGACCTTTTTTGTTCCACTGAACGAAGGCAAATGTCCGGAATAATCCTGTTTCCTTTACAATCCTTTCATCGTCAAAAATAAACTTCTAACTAATACTGTACCTGTTACATATTAACAGTATGTGGGGCTTCATTTTAGAGAACTAATTTCAAAGCAGTTGTTCAAAATTTTACCGTTTGTGTAAGAACAGAATTTTGATGTTCCCATAAACAAGCACTTTAAGTCCGAAATTAATGAGAATTCTTATTCTATTGAATCAGGTGATTCTATATTTGTGGTAAAAACAAGAATAGGTATTTGGCAATCGAGACCAGCCGTTACAAATGGGGACTATTAGTCAGCATAGTAATTCCAGTGGGGTGGTGGGTTGGTGGTAGTGACCTGGGGTATGGGAGTTGTGGTGGGTGGTGGTCGGGGGAGTTGGGCTGTGTATTCCTGACCTTGTAACGTCACTGCACTAGAATAACACAATATATGTGAGTCATTTATTCTAAATATATTGTTGGACATTAATCTCGGTTCTTTGTGGTTCCATGGTACTTTATGGATTATATACAGGATTTTTATGTAGATATTGTTTTAAATTAGGACTCATAAAGGCTGCCAGAAGTAAATGTGAGGTCGCGAGGTTTTTGACTGCTTACAAACTGTTTTTCCAGTTTCTAAATCAAATTAAGACAAAGTCAACAATAGGACTCAGAATCATTCTAACTGCTGCTTACTGCTTATTTTTCTTAAAATGCTATGGCTGGTTTAATTATTTTTTCTAACTCTTAGAAGCTGTTATTACGTTTATAACTTAATCATAATACCTTTCAAAAAGAAAATAACATTTATCCAGTAGTTTATTTTAACACGCTTTTATTTTAAGTAACGAAACAAAATGCAAAACAGGTTTTTTGGGTCTTATGGACTTATATTTATGATGTTCATTTACGGTGGGCCCTCCAGTCAACTTTACCAAAAACCAGAGAATCTCGTGCATACCAGACAGGAAAATCCCTAACTTTTGTCACTCAATCGAAATCACGGTTCCAAGGCCAAAACCCCCATCCGAGAGTAACTTCTTAGACACAATGCCATCCTGATTTAGGTGTGGAGACAGCTCACTTATGACTTCCCTTTAGCAGCGTCCACGCACTTATCGTTTTGACAGCGCTCTAATACTTATACTGCGTTTTAGTTTTTACAGTTAGCTCAGGTTTGAATCCTGTCTTTTGCTGGAACGCAGTATTACACATTACATATTGTGCTCTTTCATGTTACTCTTCTTCTTAAATTCCCAGAGACCAGATATGTGGCCCAAATATGTACCCAAGATTGATAGTATCGTATATATGAAATGAAGGCAATAAGTTTGAATAGTTAAGCATAATGATGCAATAATGTGGTTCATGGTAGACATGAAAGATGCAGAAAAGACCATCATGATATATTTTTTCACGAATTTTAATATCAACCTTGCAACCTTAAAGGCAGATGTTTTTGCTCAAGACACAATTTAATATACAAACTGCCACCTGTTTAACTCTCACCCTGGTATTTGGTTGATTTCTAACTAGGAAACTGTATTGGACGATTTTTATACATTTTTACTAACGTCTTTTAAACATACTTGTTAACTGTAAATATACTTGAATGGTACAGTTTCTTTAAAGTTAATTCGTAACTAACTAGAATATAATATCAATATTATAAAAAAAAGTATTTCTATAGGTCAGAGTTATGAAAGAAGTAAAAAAAAAAAAAAAAAACAACAACAACGAGGTTATACCAAGGGAAAAATAGTTACGAAAATACATTTAAAAATACAAAAATATACTTTAAACTTCCTAAAGTTATAAAAGTTTTAGAAAATATATGGTTTTCACAAATATAATGTAATTAATAGAGAGGCTAGAAATAGTCCCTAAATTCTCATTATTCATTTCCATGGATATATTAATTCTAGCATAAAACTTATTTTAACTATATCAACAAAGTTAGATCAGTATAGATTTGCCGCAAATCTTAAGGTCCAAATCTATGGATGATTAGTTGATTACCGGTTAGCCGATGACGTAATTGACGGAGCATCCGTTGAATGGTGATTGAAGCAGTCTGATGAAACACACAGTCAGGCTTGTGGCTGCTTTTCATGCCGTCACACATTGCGTACTTCTTTACTAACACGAGGTGTGGGTAGATACATTCATCAATTCACATTAAAGCCCGAGTTTGTAATAACATGTGGAACTAAAATGAACAATGGCGGCAAGAATAAAAATGTTAAGCAACAGATAGTAACATGGAGTAGTAATTATTTGGCTGTATCATACCACAGTGGTAATGCTGATGTTAACTGTTTAAATGGACAATTCGACACCCCCTCACAGAGCTAGGATTGTGACCGCGACGCTCATAATAGCCTACACTTGCAGAAAGTGAGAAGGAGACATATCAATAAACCAAATCTTGCTATAAACGCCAATCAGGAAATGATAAATGATCAGCAGGCTTAGATTAGCATGTTGAAAACATGATAAAAAGGAGACATAAGAAATTTAATGCGGAATGCTATTGTAAAACCCAATGGAACAGATAGAAGTAGAGTTTCTGAGGGCCTAATACTTGTATTCTTTAAGTAAAGTTAAAAATTATGTCAAAACGGATTGTTTATAGCGCAGCCCAGCGCCAAACTAGGTGCATTTATTTTACCAACGGTAAAAATGTCTTTAAATTGTAAGATAAGAGAATCGCATCTCGTGTTTAAAAAATGGTTAAAATTATTGGCTTTCGCCTAATATGAAGTGTTTAAAGTACTAAACATTTATTTATTTTGATCATCCTAACTATGAAGATGTCAGGAACGAATACGGACAATTGACTGTTTGCCAAATTGTGTGACAGTTTGATTTAGTTTGCAGTAAACAAATTATCCTGAAACACAACCCACGTGGTTTTACTATATTTTATGAAATTGGAGCAAGTTCTGTCATGATAAATGGATGCATTTATTTAATGAAATTATGTGATTTCACCTAAATTCAATTCCTCTATTATGTTATACTTTTGAATATTTTCCTTGAAAATATACGTTAACAATAAGGAAAATATATAGGACCAGCTTAGCTAATCAAATAAGTGAAATAAATAATATATTTCTGTGACTGTAAATCGCCAATACTTATACCTCCTTGCAGAAATTTTGGACTTATACTTGTCACGTATGTCATCAGTTTTATATATATTTTCAGGCAACACACGTTTCCCCCCAGTATTCATTCGTCAAATTATTATAACACAGTTAGCTGAATTCAATTTGCAATCCTGCAAGAGTTTTCTAATACTTACATTAAAAAAAACTGCAATGAAATGAAAAATTACGTCATATTGTTCCGAATTGAACTGTAATAATAATAAATCGACTATAATGATATGGCCCGTATGACAAAAACCCGAAAACTGGTGACAAAATAAAACAGCACATGTATTGGGCTATTTGATATACTGCAAACTTAGTTTAAAATTATAACAGTTAAATGTAAAGCAAAATAAAATTCGTTAAAATCTAGATAAAAAAATATTACAACACACCAGTACCCAGTACACGCTTGATAACTGTTTAGTACTAGCTTTCATATCAAAATATTCAGTATGTACTCATTTATATCTGATGTTACAAAACAATCGAGGTTATTTAAGGTGTTCGATCATTTAAATTTTGTACTATCTATTTTTAAAATTAAGTACTCGTATAACGTGTAGATTATTCAAGTAATGAATTCATATTAAAATGTTGCATTTCATTACATTTGTCTTACTAACTCTAAATTTTACAACTATGAATAAATTCACGTAATGTAAATTAGTACCATAGTTAGCCGAGATAACAGAACAAACAGAACAGTAGTTAAGAAGTTTGCACTTCATAACTCATCTTCACTGTTAAGTGCGGAAACGTGCTTAGCAAACGGGTAAATGCTTTGCTCCATATGTCTGAGCTCGATAAGGAAAATATGTATCGTTTCACGCGAAACATGAAGGGAAATTTACCTTGGAACTTGAAGGAGAATGTCGAACTTAAATTAGTGTTTCATGAATGTTCAATTGTTTCATATTTTGTGCCAGACGTGACGCTTGAGTATTACTCTCTTGAGTAATGTATTTATTTCACAACAAGCAAAGTCCTTTAAATGTTTAAATGCTAAAATTATTTATCAATGTCACGGTGTGATATTTACCATCATATAGCTCAGTTTTCCTCATATATAAATTAAGATTCATGTACAATTTAAAGCTTATAGGTCAGTTGTTTTCAAGATATCGTGTGGACGGACCCGCTTAAAGAACTTTGCTAAAGTACAGCAAAATATAATATAAAGTGATCATAACAGACTGCATCAATAATGTTTTTATAAATTAAAACTGAATCCGTAAAAATACACCCTTTGAATGAGATAAGGCCTTAGCTGTGCCTGTAAGGGATAGAGTAATATAATTTTCCCGAAATTAGAGAATTCTAAGAAATCAATGCACAGTAATACTACGGTTTTAAGAAGTTCGCCTAGAATGAACCGTTAAAAAAGAGCCACCACTGTTACTTGACCACCGTAATATCGTGTTTCTGTCGTGAAGATTACCATTTACCATTGGTCACTGATAAGTTGTCAGTGGTAGGTTATTGGTGTGTCTGTACCTTTAGCTCAGGATAATAATTAGTGTTTGTTTTTCAAGTGTATGTCTTAAACAAAGTGTGCATGCAGTTGCCACACTTTTTTTATTTCTGACTTAAGCGGACACAATGATATGGAACGATTTCATTACTTTAATCTAAATTGGAGGTAGGTGAGTTATTAACTTGAAGAAGAAAACTGATTGCAGACTTTCAAACGTAGTAGTAATTATCACTGAACATTGGAACTGCCTGAAAAGATCTTGTTTCCAAGGCTAATTGGTTTTAGTAATGTAATTAAAACGGATATCCTAACTATTTTTACACACATTAGTTTTTCTACTTAAAATGTTTCTAAAAAAAAAAAAAAATGGAAACACGATACTATTTGATTATTCACGCCAGTGAATTGATTATACATGTCCATGTCAGTTTAATGTGCACATTGGTTGTGGTTACATTTCAGAAGCATAGCTATAGCCACAGATGATCCTTCACCAATCCTGATTAGACCGTACACGATCAGCAAGGAATGATCAATCATTGAGTAGGGTTGTAGATTGTAAGGAGAGACAGCTAACATACCTGATCCTCTACACAAGACATGCCTGAGTTCATTACCATTCATTGAATTTCGTTTAAAATATCCGTACCAAAAGACCCGAGAGTTTTAACTATCAATTACTTGTTGCATTGCACCTAACAATACATAATTAACTAAGAAAATTAAATAAAAAAAAGAAAACTTATGAATACTTCAGACGTTGATAGAACTATCGTTATCGTCTTAAATGTTTTAATAAAACACGTGTATGTAACTTAATAAACGATAATACAAACGGGTTATGACTAATAGAGCTATAAAATTATATCTAAGTAAACGAAATTATTTATATATGGAATAGAGTAGGTGGATAGTGTTAGGTATCTAGAAAGTGAGGAAATTGTTGTCGGTGGAGAAAGGCCCGAGGTAATTGGTGAAAACAATATTGCAAATGGCTAGGCTATATATACTAACAATATAGTACACGCAATACTTTTATGTTACCAGTAACATCTGCCCCTGGAAGCAATTAAATATACCATTAAATTAATTGCATAGAACTGAATATAATTGAATTACTCAATCCAATACAGTAAACGTAATGGCCAATAGAATTAAAATGCCCAATTATTGCATTTATATTTACATTTTCAATATCCACCATCCTAACTCCTCAACACCAAGACCCTAATATTAACAACCTAATTATTAACTTATTCTGTAATTTAGTTGACAAGTCAAATAAATATATCCATGGTACTTATTGATTCATGACAACTTTGCTACCACCGCTGGCCGTCACCGATTGCTGACTGCATGACTCTGTACCCTTATCACGCTTCACACAGTACAACCATCCGTGCAATGGCCGCTTTATCTAAACAGCTATTTAAGCAAACAATCATGAGCGAACTGCTTCAATTTTAATCAGTTTCTCTATAAGCGTTGCATAAAATTCTCTTCTCTTAGTACAAACTGGTTATTCTTCTCCGCTGCTCCGGCTTCATTGATCCCTTCTAATCACTAGATGACATATATTGTAATATAATAAATAAAACTGAGACAACATACAGGAGTTGAATTCGTTTTTTTCAAGTGTAGGTTTTAAAGCTTGACCTGCTTTAGTTTTATTGGCGGCATCTTGGTTCAACCAGCCTTTCACAGATCTATTTACGTTGAAATTCTATTTCTTCTATATCTTCCTATTTGCCCAGAGAATACCTGAAAAAACAATTTAGCATGCAATTTTAATTCCAATATATTATGAAAATGCGTATTTGATAATATAATATTTTCTATGAAATTTCCTTCATTATATCCGTAGGTAAGCCTATTATTCGAAAAATACAATAATACACTAATACCTTCCACTTCCACCCAATCAAAGCATCATTAATTTAAGATGGATTTATTAAGTCTGGCGTATATTGTATTTATTATTATGTGAATTAATGCAAACAGTCAGTCCCTTGCCATTAATTCTCCACACTCCCATTAAAAACTAATTCTTGTGTTGTCAACCACTAATACTAATATTAGTGTATGAACTATCATTTTTTAGATATTTATTGCTGTGATGAATTAAATAAAAACTATTTTAAGTCATCTGCAGATGTATTTTCAGAAGTATGTTCGAGACGATACGCAGAATCGATGAGAGTCTTTGAACAATGAAGTTTGGTTTCTCATTTCTAAATGTTAGTTTGTGATAAGATTAACAATTCATGTTAGGAATTTTAAAGTCATTTATGCTTATTTATATTATTATTTTGTTATAATAAAATTTGTATTGTGAAAGACAAAACAAGAGAAAAAAATAAAAAATAAAATAAAAAACGGATAAAACTGTTGAGGAATTAACTAATCTTGTAGACAAAAAACCACCTTAGTTTGACGTAGGAGACTAGAATATGAGTAAATTAACTGGAGGCTTCAAATACGATTTAATATTGTATGTAATTAAAGGTTTAAATTCATAAAATTTAAAACTTTCAAATTTTTAGCTCATTTTATTCATATTCTATTCTAATCTAGCCTATAGCTGAACTATTCACATAAAATCAAATTAGTACAAATTACTAAAAATATATATTTAAACCAGTAAACATAACTACTCTTTTATGTTTGTACAAAATACTACTGTTAAAATGTATGCAAGGCTATAATCGATAGAATACAAAGAATAATAATTTACACCTTTTAGTTTTTGAAAAGATTATATTTTCGTTGATATGTTTACTTTGTATGTATACAGAGAGTACCATCCGCTTCCTTTTAACTAAGATATTCCAGAAAAATATAGAGAGTCTGAATACTAAGCACAGTTAATTTATGTCATATGTTAGTAGGTGTCTGTAATATACCAGTAGGGCAATGCGGTTTAATAACTATTCACAGATTGAAATGTGTTTAGGAGTAAATTGCTATTGATGGCGTAGTAAGTCAATTATTCCCAAAATAATCTGCTTTGCTCAGTAAGTAGATAGCTATTCGAGGGTCAAAGTGAGTTTCTCACCAAATTGATATTGGTGGTGGATTACAGTCATGAACACGCCTACGCATCCACTCAATGGTGACGTAATTCAATGATTTACTCACAGATCAGATGATAGAGAAAGTGTTTTAGACTTGTTTATAATATACCGTTCATATAATAAACTATTTATCTGGAGCGATCTAGAAAACAAAAACTTTCAGCCCTAGACGTTTACGTTACTCTACAGGAAGAGTCAATATAATTATTCACTTAGGAAACTTCACATAGGACTGCGACTGAGAATGTAAAAATTGTTTACTTTAGATAGGCCAGCATTATTAAATAAATTTTGATAATTTAAAACACTTTTAAAATAACGGCTTTAAAGATGAAGAAGGGTTTAAAAAAATTTAATGTCTCAACAAAAAAATAATAATACCATTATTAATTTATTATTATTATATATTTATTATACTACTGTTATTAATTAATATTAATATTATTAATAATACAAATAATTTTATTCATATTCCATGTCTTAACAATAAAGCTTTTCTAGATACTAGAAAAATATGTACTTAAATAGCCTCCTACTGCTTGTTTTAGTAAATTATTTAAATTTGATCTTATAAAACTTTTGTTTGGTAATGAAATTAAAGGCCATTCTTGCATAATATTATAGTTTATATTTTTTAATCATAAAATTGAGAAGCCTCAAGTGGGCTTTTTCTTGCAGATGTCAAAACTTTACTCAGCCTGATAGCGGCAAAATACTAAAAGGTTAAATTTCACTAATGATTCTACATGTATATATATATATATATATATAAAATATAATACATATAAAACATATAAAACATATATATATATATATATATATATATATATATATATATATATATATATATATATATATATATATATATTATTTATTATAATATATAAGTGTAAAAATATAATTATTATATATATTAATAGGCTATGCTTACAAACATCAGATTAACCATACATATTAAAAAATGACAATGACGTAATGGGTAAGTGCTAGATCGGCAATATTATAAATAGGTAAATAATAACTATTAGTATAGTAAACATTAATAAGATAAATAAATAAATACTTGTTTGACAAATTAACTATTAAATTCATTGCATGAAATAAAAATGAATAAATAGTAGTTGTATAATAAAATAATAAGCAAGGTAATAATACTATATATTAAATAAAATATTTATATTATAATAAAAATGATAAAAATACAACAATAACAAACAACATAACAACGTAACGATAGTTAACCTTGACAAATAAATAATAGTCAACTAACAATCAAATTCCGCAGAAGGTAAGGTATCACAATAATCAGATACAGATACATTGAAAAGTTTATTTGAAGCAGATATAATTATATATATATATATATATATGTATATATATATATATAATATATATATATATATATATATAATATATTTAAAGTTGTAAACAGGATTACTCAATATTAGAGTCGAAGGTTCTTTAAATTTTATTGTAAGAACAGAGGGTGGTTTCTTAAATAACAAGGTCAGTGTTACGATATAACTGTAACACTTCAGTGAAGGTGACACGATATTTAACGACGTCTGGGAATTGTAAAGCGAAATATTAACCTGAATCTGGTACGTATTACGAGTTTCTCCTGGATTTATTACACTTTTAAGCTTTGTACTGTAATCTTAATTTCATCTACTTAAAACTGGTATAGTCCGTATAATTTACTGTATTTTCAACATAAAAGTACTTTGTCGTTTTCATTCTTTTTATTTCATAATTAATGAAGAAATTTGAATAACAACGATACCAAAAAATAATCAATGTAGATTTGTGTTAACTTTATTTTCCGTTTGAAATTAAAAATTGGTTAACGAGTAATGGTAACTAATTATCTTAGTATGCAGCATTATTATTTAAACTATCAGTATTAATTAGGTGGTGGGGTTGTTAACTGGGATAAGTTGAATCGTTTATTAACAGTTTTAGTTTCTATACAGAAACGCTAAAATGGAATGTACAAGAGTGAAAATGAGCATTTCAATGCTTTGTTTCCTTAAAAACTAAAACGGCGTCATATTAAAAACCACCTTTACAGCAAATTTTCAGAACGTTGTATACACACTAGCACTTATCCATCGTCCTCAAACTAAAAGCTCATCAGTCATAATAATAAAGGAATGCATATTGTTACAAAATATTGCTATTAGCTGTTGCATAGACTATTAAAAAGTTTTGACATGGGAAAAAATAAAAAAGAGTAATAGAGATCTTATGTTTAAACTGTCTCTGTTAGATATTGAAGCAATTTTTGAAAATATTAAGGTTATTTTAAATCTCAAATACAGATAATGGTTCCTCAAAATTTTAGTCAACAATGTAAAAATAATAATTAGCCTATCTTACTTTTAAAAGAGTGATTATCTTATGTAATATAGTCTTCGGGACAAAATGTACACGTATATTACATACATACTTTGGAATATAATATACTGTACGTATAATAATACTAGTATAAGGTACATATTATATGTAACAGTTAAGTGTATACTTATTTTTTATATAAATTCATTTTCCGGCTGCGTGTTACTCTTCAATATTCTTACATTGGTGATTAAACTATTCCATACGCATTAAATGGTTTTTGGAATCATGTGTAGCTAAACCTATTGAGCAAATACACACAGATACGAACTTTTGTAGTGCAATATGAATGAAATTATGAATCTGATTTATTGTAAGAAAAATTATTGAACGTTTCATTCATTTATGCTACTAGATATTGAGAACGTAAATACTGGTAATTAGCCTTTTAGAGAAGAGAAGAGAGTACCTATAACTATTGTAATATATACTGAGAAACGAAGAATAAATAAATGGGGGTTTATAGTACTTACCATGGCAATAAGGTCTTACCATTTTAACTAGTTTTCTCAACTTAAATGGTTTTTCTTCCATTACAGATTAGATAATAAATAACTGAGGTAAGTTCTAGACAATTAATGAACCCATTTAAGGATTAGAAAAATAGAATTACGATTTGCTTCTTTTACACATATAGTGTAGACTTTAATATTGTCAGTGGACATTTCTATTCTTAGTATTTAGAGAAGGGATTTTCATAAATTATTTTGTGGGGAACATTGTTTTTTAAAATGATTCTTCAGAAGACAGCATTGGACCAAAGTAGCGGGCAAAATAAAAAACATTAATGAACTAACTAGGTAATGGTTATAACAGTTTTTGTTAACTATTTATTCTCTAACATAGGACCATAAACTAGCTAAATAAAACAGACCATTAGTGCGAAAAAGAAGAAACTACTAGTTGTGTATTAGTACCGTAAGTTTCACACGCCCAGAATAGAATACGTAAGGTCCTATAGTGATTATAGTACAATCAGCTAGCCAGAACCAGATCCAAAAAGTTGTGCGTTCTCATATAAGTCGTTACCTGTGGACTAGTGCAATAAAATGTTAGATTATTGCATTAAGATACTCGAGGAATGGACCTGCGTTTCTCAGTAAACTATATCTTAAATCGTAATGTAATCTGTAAGTATCTTATTAACGTTTATTTGTAGTAATTACAAAGTAATCATCCTCGAATATGCTAAACCATACTTACAATTCCAAATTCATAAATTTAAGGTTATGCGCACATTTAAAGTGAAAGGTTCCCCTGACATTGCGTGCAAACATTTCAAGTCTAATAGATTATTTCATTAGACTACAAGTAATACTATGTCACTTAGCAAAATGTCATATGATTGTAATCAGTCTGTTTACAAATTGATTTATTTTGCTATTTTCTCGTTGGCATAATGGTTACCCATAAGACCAATGTAAAATTTTTCACTAATTTTTATTCAAATTCCATGGAGTGACGTGTTCCGTGGGCGATAACGATTTTGCCTTCATAGAAATGAAGCTTCATGGAAAGTGTCAAGTCTATATGTAATTTTGTTCTTGAGATATCGTGTAAGCAGACATGCAGAAATGAGAGTATCCAGGCCCTCGAGTAATAGGCTTCGCTAACGCTCAGCCACTATCTAACATCTGGCTACTTTATCGAATTAAACCTAATTTGACAATGTTTTTTTGTAAGTTCCAGTGTATTAACGTGTCAAAATATCTTTATTTTCTAACATTCAGACTAGAAATCTTACAGTTTACACAGATTTATTGTAGGTTTTAAATAACTGTGCCTATACAATCCTGTATCGAAAATTGTAAATCTTGGATAGAGTATATGTACAAAACTATATTTTATATTAAAAAGTAAAAAGAAAAATCACAAATTCACAATTTTTGCCTAAGCCTACATCAGGATTTGGTAATAAATCGTAAGCTGACTGTGAACGCTGGTACAACAAACTGTACAGATTGAGTAGATAAAGTGACAATAACTGAAATGGGTTAACTTGTCCACTGAGAACAAATGTTGGCTTGCAAGATCGGTTTACTGTTGACTCGTGTCCAATACCGGTAGTATTACAGACTCGTGCAATTCACGATTGATTTACTGCGAGTTATTGTCCATGTTGGCTGTTCGATACCTCACTTCACCACGTTGACAATTCTTATCTAAAAGTCTAATATCACAACGTATAGTTTATTATTAAATCAGTACACTATGAGATTAAAAAGATAGTTTTATATTTATTGCTAGGCTATTTTATAAAACATAATTTACTGAACAGTAATAATAATTTTTATGGAAATAACAACAAACAAATCTAGGCTATACAATTAGTATACAGTAGGTTTAATATACCGATTACTGCTAACGATATTAATTTTTACCGTACCCACTATAGGTTCAACTGGAAGGTATAAGCAAACAGAAGTAAACCCTCTAATACATTACAATAAAGACTAACATATATTTCAAAACCTCATAATACAGTTTATGTCTGTATTCTCGATTACCAGTATGCAATGTTTACTAACACATCTGGCTTTTAGATAATAACTAACTTTTTTATAAATAAATTTCAGCAAACCACCATAGCTATCTTGCATTTTACAAAATCATCTATAGAGAATTAATGTTATGAGATCAAGCAGTTGCTTATTTTGCCGTTAAATAAGGCTGCTCTCCTTTTCAAACTTCCCTGGTTGTCAAAGTCATTTGTGTGATATTTGTATTGCTACAGATATAAAATGCCAACGGATTCTGCAAAAGCAGGACACAATTCCAGTAACATTTCCCAAGACAAATCTTCAGTCAACGGGAATCAAGACAACGTTATATGCGTGACTACATTCTAGTCTCCCGTCGTATCATAAGTGGAATTCTTCATCAAATAACAGTTTGAACCGTCATGAGGCTTACCAAATATCTCTAACACAGGTTTTCAACATTATACATGTTATATTATACAATAATATACTTTTAATGTGTTTTTAATCTGTAGTTGATCTTAAATAATTGTTTCCGTTTGGAAGTTTATAAATATATTTAAATATTTACTTCTTTGCTAATTAAAAAAATCATGTAATTAAAATGTGCCATTGAACTATACCGAATAATGTGCGTGAAAGATATAAAATAAAATAAAATAATGTAAGATAATAAAAAACTGTATTGCACTGAATAATAAAATTCAAATATATATTTTTTCTGAGTTTTAAGGGTTAAAATGTTTTTAACTGCAACCATGAAACGTTTTAATTTTATTTTACCATTGCACAGTTTGACTAGAACCTAAAGTATTTTGTGTGCAGTTTAAATTTTCAGAAAGATGTTTTTGTCAATACAACTTTAGGTGACCAGTGTAGTGGAGAGGTTCTCTATAATAAGCGATTGTTTATTGAGTGTATTCGAGCCAGCTGTCTCCGTGATTGTAAGGATATCTATAGGATTTCTAATCCTACTCGATTTAATCGCTTTAGAGGGAAAAGCGAGCAGTAACGGAAGATGGTTGCCCAGTGTACTGCGTGTTGATGAAGGCTCAAACCGTCACGTATCACGAAAACGCAAACACGAGAACTGATAAAATCAACGGCGATAATAAAATGCAAGACAGTCGTGAAGATTGAAGACCACATAAGATAGGAAGTGCAGGAACATAGAGATGTCACTTTTCCTGACCAGATTCCTCATCGATAACAATTTAAAAGCTATGTGTTTAGTACGCAAGTTCAGAAACTCTCATTTATATTCTAAAGAAAGGATGAATTAGTAAGAGGATAGAAACTTTTGGAAGACTAAATTATTTTGGAAGAAATATTTATAATCCGATGCGGATCAGATGCGCAGCATATCTGCAGAGAGCTATACAAACAACAAATCAGAAAAAATACCAATGTGCTGCCCAGTGCAATGGAAGAAATCCCCATATGAGCACTCTGAAAACTTAGTACGCAACCTGTTGGTGAAAGAAAAACCAGACCTAGAATGGGGCAATGTTGCGATGAGAAGTAAGTCTCACTCTGTAAACCTTTTACTAAAAGCGCTGACGGTGCTTTACCATTTTTCTCTCATATAAGAATCCAACTGATCAATTTATATTCAGGGAATGTGTGACGATCATAACATACGATAAAGATACAATTTAAGAAGCGGCTTAAACTTAAAGTCAAAGTTAAAATATATAGAACACGAATAAATTAGTTTTAGTTACATATTTTAATTTAAAATTTGGTAAAAATACAACAGTTTAACCGCGTGAATTCAAATCTCTTCGAATTTTAGAAATTGAGTAACGTGAATTAATGAGTAAAATTGAATAATTAATTCACTTTAGACAAAACACCGACACTTTTCTTACCTGTATTCAAACTTCCCAATGGAATAAATATGAATCTTCTAAGCTCTGACTTTTAAATGAATTATTTGACAGAATATTTATTGTTACATACTTAAATATCTCTAAAAAAGTATAAAATATTGGAAATTATATGTTATAAACATGATAAAAGTATAATATTATGACATGTTACATTACTATGATAATTTGTTTAATCTGTATATTGTTTTTTTACCTAGTATGTTCCAAGAGTGGTAATTGATAAATAACCCAATCTTAGTTCACTTTTGAAAGAAGTAGGCTTCTCTGATTTGCGATGTACAGGGTATTCACAAAAAGCTGATAGTACTCATCATTGAAAACAAAAAATGACATATAAACATAGGTCGAGAAATGTCTTGTTTAGCCACTAGCCACCATTTTGATTTTAAAATTAAAAAATTATCATCTCTAAAACTTGTTAGGCTAAAGAAACCAAATAGATAAGACAAACGGAAAGAAAACGTATAACGTTGGTTTCTACAACGTAAATCAAATAACAGAAATCATTACTTTTACTTGGTTAACTTTATGTTTAAATGAAAGCATTACAAAGCTTGATATGAGAATTAAACGTGTTTTGTTGTTACAACTTTAATTTAATGGTGTTTTTCTCATTTGAACTTTGTTAGGGCACCGTAACTATAAGAACTGTCATCCAGTTACAAACAATTAATTATATTAAATATTTAGTTTCAGTATGGAAGAGAATCTTATTTATTGGCAAGCAATGCTTCATTTAGATTATGAGGTGATTATTATAGATGTAAAAATAATAATATTTTGACTTCTGAAATTCCTTCCTCGGTCAGAATTCAGATTTCTATTGTTGGTTTTTAAAGGAATAATCAATTATAATGAGATTCAATAAATAAATACTAGCTGAATTCCGGTAAGTTCCGATCATAAGATTTTAAATGATCACCACTATTTATCAATCTTTTTTTCTTTTTCAAAGACCTAGGTCTTGATCTTCTTTGTCGAGAAATGCTCTCAGGGGTGTTACGATACTGACGGTTAAGTAAAAACAAAGTACAAGGACTTTTCAAAACAAGTTATGATCAATTAGCTTTATCAAAAATAAATCCTCTAGTGGGACCAACACATATATTTGCAGAAAAAGGAGAAAATAAATATAAAACATAATTATTCTATGTATTCCAGTGCTATTACCATTGATACTATTATAAAAAAATATTTCCACGCTCTTGATTAAATATACTTAATCGCTTAGTAGACAGTCAGTCTACTGTGTGTAGCTTTTAACACTACTTGTAGTTTGTAAGCTGAAAGTGTCTAAATCTATAATTAATTAGAGAAGCTATTTTGTTTTGTCTGGATTCCACATTGTGATAATATGAGTAAACAACAAGAAGAAGTTATCACTGTTGTATTCTGGCAAGTATAGCCAGAGCCATAACAGTTATGACATCGTAACTAATACTACTTACTGAAACTTGATGAAAAGAGATCGTAAAGGCTACTTGGAGAAGAGGCAGCGGCTAGTTACTGAACCCCTCCGCTCCTACTAACCTGTCACACCACAACATTCCGCTGTAATTTGGGTTTTTATTGGAGTGAGAAGAGACATTAAATTATAATTACATTTTCGTAGAAGATTTATCCGTAAGGAAACATTATTTATTCTATCCAATGTTTCTATTATATTCTTCTAATTATTTCTGCAAATTAAAAGAGATTATTTGCACGTTTTAGAAACAGAAGTTTTGTTGGTAGTTTTTAATTAGAATAATAAGTGTTCCTGATCTAACTAAAACTGTCCATTTTGCCAGGTATCAAATTAGGCAAGTATGGCAATTATCAGGCAAAATTCATAAAATAGGCTATAATAAATTTAGTTCCATCGAAGAAATATATTATATTTATTATAGATGTTTACATCAAGAGAATAACAATTGCAATGACTCCTTTAAAATGGTATGATTATATTCACAACTTACAACTAATGTGCTTGGTCTCCTCTTGTTTGGTATATGGAGTAAGGCGCCCATATAGGCAACAAATTCACATAGCAATGTGAATGTGACAGTGTTAATATTATATAATAATGCCGCTCTAACTACAGTAGGTAGTTTTATTTCTGACACAGATAGCATCCAGTTACTGTTCGGCTTGATTTTTGTTTATTGTGAGTCAGTAATATATGGGATTGTAACTTTTAGGATGATAGAACAACACCTCACTAACTAATCTATTATTTATATCGTTATGGTTATTGATTAAACAGGCTTATGAAATAAAAGATGTATGTAGTCTACACTATTAAAGAGTGTCTTGTATTGGGTTCATGTTTTAGAGAACAATTCGATTGTTGTCCACGGAATTGGGAGAGAAAGGTCCAATACAGTTAGTTAGAAACTTGATTTCCTACAACTTTAGTCGAGACTGAACTAATACATTACATCTGTGCTCCGTCCTTTATCCAACTCTTATATAATAACAATTGTAGGGTGAAGTCCTCTTTACTTTTTCCACAAACAAGTCGTTGTATTATAATAGTTAAAAGTTTAGAAGTAATGTTTATAAAGCGTTTGACAGATGATATTACTGGATACAATACCTGCATAGCTTGGGGTCTGATGTTTTTGGCTGGTTCGGAAGGAGTTTTCCCTCGCTCTGGGACTACGACAACATCCAAGTTCCCTTTTTAGGAACCGGCTTCGTTTTGTGGTTTTACCAGATCTCGGTTTTCTTTTCCCATCTCTTCTGCCTTTCTTTCCGGAGGATTATCGGCTCACCTCTAGCGAGAGCCTCTTCAATCCTCCGCTTTCGTAGTTCGCTTCTCGAGAGCTACTTCCTTTTTGGCTATCGCCGGGTGTTTGCAGGCCATCTTCCCAGTGACCTGAATAGGAAGATAAGGGTAATTACGAGTGTGTGTCCCATGATTCCCAGAAGGCTCCGTTGAAGACAATAAATATACCCCCAGTGCCACGAGACTCTCAGCACGGGTCGCATAACACCTTAGTCTGGTGTTATGGGTAGAGTGGGGGGGGCATCAGGAAAGGGAGGGATAGGGGAAAACTCTCAATTTCAGGACCTAACCTAGAGGGGAAAAAGTTTTCTACCCTAGTCACTGGAATAGTGATAAGGAAAGGTGGCTTCCTTCTCTTGCCCTGCCTCTCCCTTAGAAGTAACAGCACAAGACGAGGAGGGTACATTACCCTTAATCTCATCTGGGAAAGTGGCCGATACCAATGAGGATGCCTGTCACCCACGGAAACAGGCAAGCCATGAAAGAGACTTTGCATTTTCTAGATCATTTTAATACATTAGTTATTGGTTTTTCTAATGAAATTACAAAGTTTTTACAACTTTAGTGTAAGCTTTTTACTATAAAACTGTTTATGTTTGAATTCCACAAAATAATTTAATCCCTTGAGTTGATAACTAACTTATGAGAAGAGAAACAGCTTAATAGAAATGTTAATTGAAATTACTTTTAATAGCCCCTATTTCCTGCACACCTGCTGCGAAATTTATATCTAAAGCCGATCAAGGTACTTTAGTTCCTCAGTCTTAATACTGAACGTGATGATGCTCATACGTCTCTCTGTGTTCATGAAGTAGTACAGTTCTAAAACAATGAATTTTCTTAGGTTGGAGACGGTCGCTTGTTGTAAACCACTAATTTTATAAAGGGTCGTTTATTCAAAAATTACATTTAATTTTCCACAACAGTTTGGTTTTTAATGCAAGCGTGTATATTGTCTTCCCCTACTAAACAAACCCTTGGCAAGAGAAATGTTATGCGAAGATTTTCTTGCTTCCTTTTTGAAAAACATGGCCATTGTATTACAACTTATGCTGTTTCTTTAAAGCCAACACCTTGTGAGCGACATGAGATAACTAAGACCAATGATATGTTTCATGCCTGAATGCAGACGATCTCTCATTGACAATTCTGAAGGTTAACTTCTATTCTTTCCTCCAGTTCTTCTAGGTACACGAAGCTATAACAAGAAGACGGGAACGTAATGAAGAAATAACCGGTAGTAACTTCCTCAAGGTAACTCACTGTAGAGTCTCTCAAGAGCGCTATGTCTCCTTTTTAAGGCAGAAAGTATCTTACTTTGGAAGCCATTGTGGAACGCAAATTTGGTTCTTTTGAAATCACACTTTAAAAAAACTGGAAATTTTAAACTTTCTTTCCCAATTTAATGTCTGATTCTATTAATATGGGTCATATTAAACGTATGTGCACTAACTGATCATTTTATCACATTGCAGTTTGTGCACATCTTTTTATGTCAGTTTGAAAACCAGAATCTCAGTAACGTTCTGATGAAATAAACTAATCACAAAATAATATTTTCAAATTATTGTACAGTTACGCGCCTGCACAATAAATGTCATTCGTCTTTGATATAAAACACAAGTTCTGTGCCGTTAATGCTTATCATAACAATCAAAGTTTCTGGCTTCTAGCATTCTCATCCTCTATATGTCTAAAACCTCACCACAGTGTTTATGGTATGAAGAACCTGCTTATCTTGTCATCATGACTTTAAAGGAAATTAATAGAATATGAATATGGACGACAATGTAAAGTTTTAATGGATTAATTGGTTCATTCATCATTTATATTTTCTATCTTCAGTTTATAAACTCATTTTTACGAAACCCTAAGGGAATTGAAAATTATTTAGAACTGGCTCAGGTACTCCGGTATATGTAAAGCTTACGATTAATTTTGTTAAAAGTTATATGTTTATTCTATGTATGGATCATGCTACGTAAAGATTTGAGCAGTTTTGATTTTGAGAAATATTTATTTAGAAACTAAAACTTCTTTGTAATTTGTAATATTTATACGTTTATAATATGACTTCATCATTGAAAGAAATTATTTTATGAAATATTATGGTAATTAAGATAAAGACGAATGTTTTTATGTGTATTCAAGTGAGTAGTAAGCCCTAACTGCATGATAGCCAGGAAACATGTGATTTATATATCTGTTAAGTTTATTGGAAGTAATATGTCACTTGGTTGTAGTAACTTCTCTTAAGTTGGCTCAGTATCAGGTTTCTTGGACGAAATACCTCTTATTATAAGTTTTTCAAAACTTACCGCTGAAATATAAACACTTTTAATAGTTGTTTCTTTTTAAATTATACAACTTTTGATAATAATTTCATTAAAATGGTGTACAAATAAAATTCATATTGTCCGATGTGTAAACATTTCGTAAATTGATGAAATTAAATCGCTTGGTAAATTGAAGCTTTTAAATCAGTTGAAGAGCTGACGTTCATTGTGTATTACAAAACTTGTGATAAACTGTTGCTTGCTGCGTTGAAAATAAACCAACCAACGTCTTTCATAACCAACAGTGATCAATATAGCTTCCTTATCAGCCACATCCTGCCAGTTCCTTTAACGTTTGACACTATCTTCTTTACGTTGAAGTTATCATCTTTTCCCATTATTTCTCTGGGTGCTTTAATTATACCTATAGATGTTGAAACTCTGTTATAATACGTTCACTTGTTTTATTCTAATAAAATTACTGGAAAGGTTGTACAAGTTAAACTTAAAAACCGTTTAACATTATGCTCAAGACGGTAGCCACACAATCTACTCTTCTTCTCAGACATTTGTTAATGAACAACTGCTTGCATCGATACATTGGTGGCAGTAGACTAGTTGTGTGGTTACAATTCCTTGTCTAGCCACTGTTACATTAGTTACTAACCCGACTAAGCTATTTGATATACAAAATGTAATATATGATCCATCTGTCAATATAATATGCTATAATACAAGGTAGCAAATGTAATTCTTATTTAAGTAAATTTTGAACTTAAATAAATTCGTGTTCAACTTTATTTGGAAAAATATAGACAGTTACAATAACAAATGTTTTATAACTATAATCTAAAAACTTTATAGCTATTTTTTCAATATATATAAAAAAATGTATAACACTACAGTGTTTCATGTTTTCAAACAATTGTATTTAGTACTATTGTATCACTGTTTCATCTATTGTATCTAGACTATACAATAAGCAAGAGAAAGAAACTACCCAGTTTTAACTTAAATCATCATTCCACATAACTTTTTAAGAAATCTAAACAAACTACCAAACAGATAACTGGAGTAATAAGCCAACGTTAAAATATCAACAGTTGTTGGTTGGTGGAAGAGAGAAACTTCCACGTGTCAGCAGTTTAAACCTTAAGTAGCGTTTAGGTTAGACTCTTGCCTTGAGATGGAGTCCAATTTGAACCGTAAGGTTGGCAGTAATGAGCAAAAAGCAATAAGCTTTGTACTTTACTACAGAACACGACTCGGTTATCTTTGGCTTTGTAAGTTTAACACGTACTTTGGCTTCCGCTAAAGCTTCAGAAAATTTATAAACTGTAGGAAATATTTGATATAAATTGGAATTGATAAAATAATAACTTTACACTACAAAATGGTTTAGTTTTACAAACTAAATTTTAAAAATGATATTAAAACAATAATTATTTTTGTAATCTGTTTGTTCAAAACAGAAAAATTATCATGTTTTTGAATTTAAGATCATACATATTTATTGTAAAGCTTTTATTTTAATTACAATTTGTGGCAGAGTGTTACAACATTGGTGACCTCGTAATATTACAAAGCTCGCGTCATTATTGTGCATTAATGTCATGGAAACGTAATACAGTAAATCACGGACAATAATAAATGTATGTTTACAGTACCGTTACATACGGATACATATG
Organism: Homalodisca vitripennis; assembly: GCF_021130785.1. Lineage (NCBI taxonomy): Eukaryota > Metazoa > Arthropoda > Insecta > Hemiptera > Cicadellidae > Homalodisca > Homalodisca vitripennis. The sequence continues at coordinate 146,178,633 of NC_060211.1, read as the reverse complement.
TTTTGTTTTTGATATGAAATAAATTTGTTTTCGTACGAACAGTTTATACTATTCAATTCTATCAAAAGGCGACGGACACTAGAGTGGGGATCTGTGATTATTCATCTGATACGAGAGAGTGCAGTCTAGTATTGTTATTTGTTTTTAACAGATAGTTATTTTTTTACTGAATGCTAAATAAAACGTTGAATTTGAAATCGGTTAGGACTAGACAAATATTAAAAATCATTTATATATGGATATTTTCAAATTGAATAACAGCTTTAAATTCCAATTTGTTTAATAACAAAGATCTTATTCTGTACTTTGATCCACTAAATTTGTTTTTATTTTTATATTAAGTGTTATTATCTTACCTACCTAGTTAGTAAAATCAACTTTTATAATGTTAGATATCCACTCCCCTTTTAATAGTTTGTTCTAATTTTCAGTTACTGATTTCACAAACTTTCAGTGTCCTTAAGAACAATGATTAAAAGATTTTACAAATTCATATTGATATTATAATACTTATATATGATATAATACTGTTTACATACACATAGTGGAAAATTATATCGAACATTTTGCAGCTATCTCAAAACTTGTTTCACTTATAGTTATAAAATTATTTACTGTCAAACTTACTATTTCCCTAACTCTTGGATCAATATGTTAGATACCTGTTAACAGTAGGAGCTACAATAATCGGAGTTGTGGTGAAGGTTTGCTTGTTAAGCTCTGATTTAAACACTGTAAGCAAATTATTTTTAATCAGTAACTTCCTTTTATGTCGTTGACAAAAAAGGACAGTTCTTTGGAGCTTTTTAATCAAAATTCCGTTGAAAACTATAAATTGGAAACCTGTGATCTGATATAGACTATGGACATTCTGAAGGTTTGCTCATTCTGACGAGCAGGTGCTGCCCGGTGTTAAAAATTAATCGTTTTAAATTGAGGTTTTAAAAATTAAACGCTATGATTTTAAGAGCTCCTTAACATGACTAATGTTATAATTTTAATTTCTCTGTTAAAAATAAAAGTTTAAATGGCAATGTAATAACAAATTTTCATATAATTCTAAAATTTCATACTCAATGAAAGGGCGCGTTTAATTATCTTAAATGAAATTTTTGTTTAAACGGATCAAATGCCTTCGATTTATGAGTTTCCAAATGTATATATTGTTTTTAAACCAATATCTTCTATGTTCGAATCAATCTAAAAAATATTATTATTGTTAGTAAATATTTATTTCATTAAAAGCGCTTACTTTTATGTTAAATAGTGATTTATTATAATACACTTACACATACATACTTTTGAACAAAAACGAAACTACATAAACTGTTGTATCGTAGTTTAACAAACCCTACAAGAAAACCTTGTAGTATTTACTATATTCTAGCTAACAAAACGACTATATTATTGATAGTGTACCGATTGTAATAAATAATAATTCTGGGGTAACTGGATTACCGGAGGGAAGGAGTAAGCCCAGATGAATGATAAGGGCTGGACTGTACAAAAGAGGCTGCTATCGGCGAGGCGCGCATCGCAGATGGCAGTGTCTGATAACGAAATTGAGTGGTGGGGTGAGGTAGACGTGCCGTACCTCCGTCTCAGTTAATCGGAAGTGATTGTAACGAGTAGTTAAAAAGTGCTTAGAGTAAATCTTTTTGCTAATTGTCATCGAAGCTGCGGGTAAGTGAACTTTTTAACTGGAGTCCAGTCAATATACATTCTTAGTTATTTTGGAATAATTTTGGGGAAAGAAATATTGTAAAAAATTCAATTTAATGGGAATTTAGGAACTTGTCCTTTTGATCTGTGCAATATAAAACTTGTTGGTGCAGTGAGCACATGTATATCAAATTTTATGTAAAAATACTAAAAGAGTTTTGTGTCTGTTACAGATGCTTTCAGCAATATTTTTTTGATTTATTATAACTCTAACACTGAAGAATAATTTTTTAAAGTAAAGTAAGTTGTAGTTAGTTGTAACTCTTTCGACAAAATAAGTAAATAAATTACAAATTAACGACTGTAAAGAGTGAAATCTTTTTAGTATATAGCATTTGTATATTTATTTTCCACCTTGAAAAAGTTTAATTAAACATCTGGTTATGACCTATATTTAATAAAAATATCGTTAACAGGCGTGTTTAAGTTATCTGCATGATTTGAACAATCTAAAGTCATCTGAAAATAAGGGGAAAATATTATTTTTAAGATGAAATAAAATAATTTGAAACGTTATATAAACTTTGTATACGGGCTAAAAGTTTTTATCCACACGACTTTTAAGTTTTGAACCCAGCATAGAACTTGCGGTCGCAGGTCACTTTTGTATTAGATTGAACGTGGGCGAATGAGGTTAGTTTTTAACTACTTTCATACGAGTATGAGGTAGTTTTAATATATTTTTTTTAGTTATATTTGAAAATGCAATTATTTTGACATTATTTGGCAATTTTACTCTTTGGTGATATACTTATTTGAATAACGAACGAATATTTATGAGACAAAATGTCTCTTCTCCTAACTATATATATATATATATATATATATATATATATATATATATATATATATATATATATATAAGGGCCGAGACACATTTTTCGGATAAACCAGTTTACACGGTGAGATATGGCAGTGCACTAGCATTACCAATTAAAACTGTAATATATGTTTATATATCAATTGTAAGTCTTATTTGTCTTATATAATATGACCTACAGATTTTTAATTTTGAACTACGAAATGTCACTTTCATTCCCTTTGCAGCGTTTGCGGTCAATCATGCTTACCCCACCTAGAGATAGAAACTGCCTTGCCCGCGTAACGTGAGTGCGCGTGCGGGCACTCGATACGCATCGCACGCCTAGGGTATGTTACTGCTTCATAACTTGTAGCAGAACAATTGCTAACTTACTTAGATTTTCAGTGTTTCTTAGTTCAAGACTTGTATGATGAATCGGTGAGGAATGTAGAGTTTAAGAAATATGATAATACAACAGAAATTTTTAATCTTTCAAATGTCAAAGCTTTATGGAATTGCTATATATTACAAATAAACGCGTTCCAAGTTTTTAACACCTAAGAAATATGTTTAAAATTTTAATATGGAATAATATACTATATATTTTCCTTTCATCAGACATTGCCAATTTAAGTTCTATAAAAATAATTTTAAAACAATAATAAGCCGAATATATTGTTACGAAAATCCTAATAGAAATGTACCAATTGGTAATTTTCGTATATTATTATGTGTTGAAAAATACTATTGAAAAAAGGTTAATATTCCTATCTATATCGGACTTGGATTTCTGGATTAATGAAAATTGGAAAACGATTGGTGCGGTGGACGAGCGGCTTTACCTTGGCTGAATTTCAACACGCTCGCAAACAAACGTCGTGAAACAATACTTCCCAGCCTGTTGTTTTGACGGGCCTAAAACGTTTAATTATTGTAGTACGCGTGTCATTAATAACTAAAAAGATAAGGACTTTTGTTTAGGATGCTTTTATACAGGGTTAAAGAAATTCAATTCTTACTATTCAAATAATTATTCTTACTATCAAATTCATACTATTTAAATTCTTCACTATTCATTAAAAAGTCGTAGAATAATGCAGAGAACAGGTAATTATAATTTTTTTTACTCTACGCCTTGTGTTCACTCTGAGTCCCAAGAAACTTATGTCCAAATTAAAATCTATTCATCGATAAATAGGTTAGGTGATAATTACTTATCTTAGGATAGTTAAGAACGTCGTACAAAAAAAATATTCCCATGACGTCTATTTTTCAGTAGAACATTGCGTGCGAAATTGTGGACAACTGCTAGTATTAGATAAAAATTATAATTCATAGCTATTTCACTTTCATAAAGCAACATTCGAACGTTTTGTATTATAGAAACACAATTGTTTCTGTGAATGAATATAAAACTAATTATTGCTTTAAAATTATCATTTCACAACAGGTTTATGCAGATAAAGCAGTATAGGAAACATATTACTAATGCTATTGTGGAGGCGAAACGTTGAAAGCTGTTCTAATAATTCAATGTTCATTATGAAATAAACAATACAAATGCTTTTTGTTAATGGAAAATAATAATTATTGTATTAACACCATACAAAATTCTCTTCTAAATCAAAATTACAAATAAATGGTATTTTTGAATTTGTTTATGTTACCTGGCAATCCACACAAGGATTAGAAAACTATGTAATAATAATCTTTATCCTCTAACAAGTGCTTTTACTAGTATGATATAGTTATTGTACAGTAATTTAAATATATATTTTTTACTGTGGTATTAGTTGTACTAAGCGTTTTTGTGAAAAATTATTAAAACCCATATGAAAATTCGAAATGGTCTCCCTGGGAATCGAACTAGTGATCTCTTGTTTGGAAAGCAGTAGCCATATGATGAAGGACACATTACCAGCAACATAATGTAACTAGATATAACACAACATTGGGAGAGTTAGAGACCGTTCTGTCTGGGCTCAAGGGACTCAGGCTTTAAATCAGAGTTAGAAATAACTCAGGATCTAACTGTCTGTGGCCTTGGCTCTTTTTATCTTTAATGTCGACAATTTATCTTGCTGATTATCCCCTTTATTCTATTTTATAACACTTTTGAATAGACAACTGGACTACGTCAAGGGGCAGAATACACCTATAAAGATGGGCTTACTTCTTTTTTTATAAAAATTCAAATTCTACTAGAGTAAATGGAATGTGTAGAGAGAAAGAGAGATTTTAACCCCGGGATCAAAAAAATAACCAAAAATATCTTTGGAAAAGTATTATAAAACGCTGCCAAGGAATTTGTAGATTTTTATAGACAGAATTACGAAAGTAGTGTTTGAGGAATTTACTACACCTAAAAAAGAACAAGCGGAGGTAGATACGATAACGTGGGAGGTTGTGTGGCTGACTTATAGGTAAACCGCTAACAAAAAAACCTTGATTGATTTGAGTTCACGCAGGGTGGGGTAAATACCCCTCCAAGTATCCCCACCACTGCTCAGCGCTTACTCTTTTTGATTAGCTGACTAATCCGGCTCAGTCGGTACCGTTCACTGCTGCGACCCGTTCAGTTGAACCGGTCAGTACAGAGTTACTAAGCCTTCCCGCTAGAGCGTGTTTTACCGGTCATCGTGTTTAACAAAATGAACGACTGAACTGAATGACTAAGTGAACGAAAGGATCCGCTTGCAAAAAATAGAGGATATAAACAACATCTTACAGTGAATGTATAGATATATAACAATAAATGTATTGTTTCAGGAATCTAGTAAATGTAAATACACACACACACACACACACACACACACACACACACACACACACACACACACACACACACACACACACACACACACACATATATATATATATATATATATATATATATATATTATTAAAACTGGTTAAAACAAATTAATTGTATGTTACTGTATACATTACTAAATATTTGAAATGTTAATACTTATGAACAATGGACTTGGTTGATTGATATGCCTTTGATTTATCATAACCTGAGGTTATTTCACTACAAATGTTTCATTAATTTACTAAACATCAAACAGACACATTGCTCGTTAGAAAATAATTTATTTTTATAAATAACACATTTTATACATTTAACCTATTAAGTTCCCGGCACTTTTCATAATACCCAGGCTGACTATAAGTTTTAACGATTCATGAAAATAATATTACGCACACTACTACACAGAACGCCTACTCTCAGATCGACCCTGCACATCGCACATATATAGACCATGTGTTACCACATGATAACCTTTTAAATGCTAATTGGCAATCAATTTTTAACATCAGTAATGTAAATGTTTTTTGCACTACAACTTCAGATTATTATTACAATTTCATTTGTCGAACAAATTTAAAACTAGGTCAAAAAAGCTAAAACCATGGATTACCTCAGATTTAGTCCAAGCTATAAAAGAAAGAAATTAATTAAGTAAATTGGTGAAAAATCAACCATTTAATGTGGAGCTTAAACCCCGCTATGTAAATTACAGGAACATTGTAAGCAGAAATTTAAAGCAACTAAAAAATATTATTTTTGTGATAAATTCGACAGAGCTAATGGGGGTTTCAAAATGTTTCGGGGGGGTTGTAAATAAATTGAGTGGTAGAGAGGTTAACAAAGTTTCTTTGCAGCTAAATAAATATTTGCCAAATACCAAATTATTCAATGAGAAAATTAAGCTTGAAGTAGCCAACGAATTTAATGAATTCTTTACTAATGTGGGTCAGAACTTGGCGAACTCTAATGGCTCAAATATCATAATTTTTTCGAAGACCGATCTTATAGGCTTAACTCGACCTTCAACTTATGCACTGTTACAAAAGGTCATATGTTACGTATCCAGTTTGAGAGGAAATTGCACTCCTGGACACGAATCAGTACCTGCAAGTATATTTAAAAAAATTCACATCATAATGTGAATGTATCAAAACACATAAATTAAAAAGAAATAAAATCCGCAAGTACATTTTTGCCTTCAGACAATTACAAGAAGTACTCACAGATAAGGAAATTAAAGTGGCCTATTTTGCTTTCGTGGAATCCCAACTTTCATTTGGTATTATAGTTTATAGGTGCTGCTTTCAAAACTATTCTTGAGCCATTAATTATTGAACAGAAAACAATACTAAGATTAATGTTCTTTAAGAGTACAACATATTCTTCAGAATTACTTTTCTTCGAGGCAAAACAAATGACTATAAGACATTTAATTATCAAAACAACTCTTATTTACTTATACACTAATTTTCATACTCTTTTTGCGTTGAAAACTTATACTCATAACACACGATACTCGCAACAAGTCAGCATTACAGTTTCTACATTAAAAAAAAGTTCAGCGTAACAAATTTGTATTATATTTTGCGTATCATGTTTTGTACCGTAACGTGTGTTTGAGTTACAACTTCGCTTATGTGTTTCAATTACCTAATCTGTTACTGGTTTAAAAAACGCGGGAAGAATTGGTTACTATCATTAGATGGTGAAGAAGTATATAAACGTCTTGTCCCTTATTATAGCTGAACTTCTAACCCTTCCTCACTATTTATTGTTATTCGGTTTGTCCTTCACTATAATTACCAAAACTAATACTTCATACGACAGTGCAGCAAAACTTGATTTATACTCAGTTACTTATCATTATCAATGTGACTCATCAATTAATTGCCTGCGTGATCAATGTTGTCATTGTCATCCAGTCGGATTAAAAATAAATTCTATAACCATTTAATAATCTCAAAAATTTAAAAACTACTATTTTTTTTACTTATAATATCATTTGCTCTATTATTAGTTTTGAGTTCCAATATTCACGACCAGAGCCTACGCACAGGCCCTAGGCCCATGTAGGCTCTTCCCAGTTATACTATTCTTCTTTTTTCAAATTTTAATTGAACTAAATATAATTACTGCAAGTTTTATATAATAAGAAATAATTGACTACGCATATTGTTACACTCTGATACTGGTTTCACACATTGTACGGATGTGCATAAGTTTGTTGCAATACGTGTATATGTAAATGTGTTTTATTGTACTATTTTTGGGGAAATAAACCATTTTCATTCCATTTCATATTGCTACCACATGACCAATAAGAGAGGATTTAATCCTCGATAGATACTAAAGAGGATTGTGACTATAAAATACGTCACTATGAAACGTCCCTATGAAACGTCACTATGCAATATAATGTAGGTAGTCATTTCGAATGATCATAATCGTAATATTGGTAGATAATGCTTGTGTTCCCATCGACAACCAGTATCGCTGTGACTATAGCACGGCTTCTTTCGAGTAATAGATGAACCTAGGATAAAAATTGATTTTAGATTTATCATAGGAAGTTAATAAACCATGTTAGGTATTAATTCTTTACAGAGAAATAGGAAGGTTTAAAATTTGTTTCGATTATATTTATAACAACAGCAGATTTAAAAATATTTACCTTGGTAAAAGAAGAAGCAATAGAAGATGATAGGTTAAAACTGATAATAATTGTGTATGTACATATCGGCCAGGTGATGGGTTACTCTTAAATTGCTATGTTTTGATATTGTAAACCTAACAATGATTGTATCTAAAATAAATCTTAATTTGTATTGTAATACACAGTAATTAAGAACTTTCCTGGTTCTTACAGAGTAATCACGGAAACCAAGCGTTCCTCATATATTTGTAACTAATACAACAAACATGATAGTAATAAATATTTTCATTTATACTATGAAACTAAATCCTTGTAAAAAACTTTGCTATTTTTTAATACTAGCACCATTTTACCACAAATAGGCACAGATTCTACGTTTATATAAACGTTTAAGGGAAAGGAATAATTTATTTAGTTTTTCCTAATTATTATAAGTCATAGAAAGAAAACTCGCCTAATAATTTTATTTATGTACTTTTTATCGTATTCTTTTATATTGTCTATATTCCGGTCTATAATAATAACTTGATCGATCATTTTAACCGAAGCACAATAATTAAAAATAAAATTAGTAGAGAATATTATTTGCTCAGCAGCCTATTATTACTTATATATTTTGAACATAGCATTATTCTCCAAATACTATACGCTTCCTGAATTCTTTCAGCCTAGAAGTGGTCTGACAAAAAAACAGCCGTATCAAATAACGACTCCACTCTTAAAACTCGACTGTCTGCCACTTTCTTCACAGTTTTATTTAACTTGAGGCGGTTTTACTCAGAAAAAGAGTTGTTTTTTATTCCTATTGCCTTTATGTCAAACTGGATTATTTGACCTTGTTTATACACATAAACTCTTTTACTTTTCCTATTTTAATTTATTCTTGTGCATAATCTAATTATATGATGTTGTTATATATGTCGTGATTGAAAAGGCGTAATATTAAGGAACGTTGAAACGTTATTGGACCTATTAATGCAAGAGGTGGTTAATCAATTTACCAAATTAAAAAATAATTTACCGAGACTCCTGGAAGGTGTGAAACCGGAATAAGAGTCTATGATCCCAGCTTCTTAATATTTTATATACTCTTGGAACACATGGATTAAGTATTTCAAAGTAAAAATAAACGTAATATAATGAGGATTTGATATATTCATAGAGAATAAAATAATTAAGTTTTGTCACAATAAAGTTTTCAGTTGTCAAATATTTATTATTTCATCTACAAGAGTTGCAGGTGATTTCATGAAACAAAATCATCTGCAAATTGGATTGACTTTGGCGTTTATTTGGTGATGTTGTACAAATGAGGAAAAAGAGATACAGGAATTAATATTTTAGGTATCTGTTTAAAATAGTCAATTAATGAGATGTTAAAAATCTAAAAATTTAGTTGCGATCGGTCAGAAAGTATAGACTGAATCACTAAGAAACAACTTTTTTGCTAATGTACAACTCAGTGTTATCGGCATTAAAGTAGAATTCTTAGTATTATAGAATTCTTTTGCCGTTTCAAATATTCTTCCACTTAGAATTTGTCTTTATATTTTATTAATTATTATTAGTATAATTAATGACACATGCGTTTATTAATAAAACTACTGAAAATATAATTTTTATATCTAAAATATCTGTATTTAAGAAAAAATACATTTCTGTTTCTGCTATGACTTTAAAGTTTTTTTTGAAGTGAAAACTTCTTTAGGCGCGTTGAGCGTTTTGGTAGAGGGTAAAATCCTCGGTTCGCGTCACCGACATGCTAATGATAGTAACCTGCATGAAAAAGTCAGTCTCGCTGTGTTTTTTAACCGTAGACTTGGCCGCGGACTACTAACCTGCATGAAAAAGTCAGTCTCGCTGTGTTAAAACTGTCCCGGTGGAGTATGAAAACAGACTGCGAAAATCAGTGACCTTTACGGCTTCCTCTCGCGATTTAAAAGTGAAGCCAATGTCGTAAAAATTCTGTAAGATGCGTCAAATTAAAGCTCTTAATATTGGCAATCTATTGGTTACATTTTTAAATATTAAAAAAATTTCGAAATAATTTTGATTATTGTTTACATTTTACATAGCGTTTACAATGACAAGAAAAAATAGTAAGCGAGGATTATTTTTATTTTTTGGTCAGACAAAATTTGTCAGCGAGAAAGTTGTGTGAAAATAGATGAATATTTTTTTTGTAATTTATCATTTTTTTATTGGAAGTTTAGTTTAGCCTGTAGTAGCGTATGAAGTGATGAGTGAACGTTTCTGCCGGAAACTGTAGTTGGCGCATTGGCTCACTGATACCGTATTAACTCAATAAATTAGTTTATTGTGCAATAAAAATACCTTTACGAAAGAACCAAGTTAATTAATTTAACTAATTTATTAGTTTTAAAAATATTGTGGGTTTAATTGTTATTGCAATTATATACTTTATCCGTAGCAATAACTGTATTATTTACAACGGTGTTCAACTCACTGTTGTTCACTTGGTGTTTACTCACTTGTATTCTATGTTTAACTAACTATTAATATTGAGCAATTACAACATATTTTTTTACAGATAAATGAATAATGAAAACAACGAATATATTTTTAAACATTTTTAATACTTGTACGAATTTTTATTTGAATCGTGATGTCAAAATATATATTTTATGTTGTTCATAGTTTAAAATGTATGTTTAATATAAATGTTTAGAACGCTTTACTTGGAATTACCTCTTAATTTGCCTTACTTGAATTATATAAATTTACAAAGAATAATTACCCTTAACCTGTAACTTGTAAACGTCGTTAAGTCCCTACTTACCATGTGTTTATTACCCTTCATTATACGAAGTTACTTCAAGAAGAAATGGAAATAGGCTGATTTCCATACTTGAGTAATGTTTATACATGAGAGAAAAATTGTTTCTTCTCATTCTGGGAAAGAAGTAAAATGTACTATTCAGTGTTGATAAGGTAAGTAAATATTTTCAAGTTATTTTCTCTGAAAACCCATGATGAAATTCTATTCAAACAATGTTATACCATAACTATTTAATGGGTAATATATATTCATGTTAAGATTCTCTGAAGACATGTTATTCTAGCTATTCTTATTCCAAATCTGTAGATCTAAATGATGGAACAAAAATGTAGGTTTCCAAGTGCTTAAGCGATATTAATATTTCGGTTAGAAACGAGACGAGTAATATATGTGGACTAGGAGGGGGGAATGCGTATGTTTGATCATTCATTGTAAGTTCGGTGGATCAAGTTACTTTTTGTTATTCAATCCTTATTTAAATTATAAGCAACATATACATATATAATATAAACATTTTTTGTATCTGTAGTTGAAATCTCGAATGAGCAACATGTTTTCAACAAGGAATTTAATGGTATCGTGCTTTAATAAAATATTATCTCGGCTGGCATAGGATACTGTGAGAAACTCTTACAATTCTTCAATGAAGTATTTAATAACATACATTACTTTTTGTAAATGGAAAGTGGCACTTCAAATCGGAAATTTTTTGTAGAATGACGTTGTGTGGGGTATTGTTAGAAGCATCTTCATGAACTGGTTTGTGATAGCACAATAATTAAAGATTTGTGAATGTTAAAATTCGTTGGAGATGATGAACGTAGTTATATAATTTATACAAACGCGTGCATTTGCTTGAGTGTATAATTTAGAATTTTCTCATAAAAGAGGTGGAAAACAATTCTCAAAGCCCCTTTCTAAAGAGTGTCAAGACTCGTCCACGATGAATTCATCTAAAAATAATTTAGATAGTAAGGATTTGTGTCAACTTTATGGTACAACATAAAGCTCCTCTGAGTCAAAGTGTATGTGTTAAGCAAATTGTGTTCGTCTTCTGCTTTCCTTTTCGTGTACCACATTGAACGATACCGATATATCACAAAGGTACATCATTGTCGGGGACAATGAAAATACTATACATAGACAAACATAGTTCAATTACCAACTTTAGACGTACATTCAGCAGTGATTCCAAGAAAATCCAAAGAACCATGATGGTGACACCCATTCCGTCAATGTCTGGAATAACTTCATAAGTAGTTGAATATCCCTGATCAGCTAATGGCCTTAAATCACGTCTTGTTGCTCTAGAATTGAATATGAGGTACGTATAATTTTCTTCATCCCTACTGTGTATTGTATCTCTCACCTTAGATATTTCTGCTAAATGAAATAACTTAGGTCTTTTTGCGCTAATTCAAGTTTTGTTTTAAGTTCCATCTATGCCATGTCTTTTACATAACTTAATCTCAATAGCTTTTTATCATTAGTTAGAGCCTTTTAGGATGTAACCTCCTGCGCAAAATGGTCAGAGATGGCGGTGTCCAATACAGAGACAACAGCAGTTGAAATGTTTGTGATGACATTGTCAATGGCTGTGCTCGATGTAGCGGTCACTCTAGTTGGTAAGTTCATAGCCCACTCCAATCCGAATGAATTCAACGCGTCTCGAAGCCGCTGGGTCATAGGGTTGGTGTGGTCTAAGAAATTGAAATCGCCAATTATAATGAAATGCTTGGACTTCATTTGAAAAAAGGACAAAAGTGATTCGAGTTTCTCAAACGAGTGTATATTTTTTGTGGAAGGAAATTCAGTGTAAGCTGTTCACTAATGATTTCGGTTACTAACGTGGTTGGTAATCAGTATATTTTTTTATAATGACAAAGTTACTCGCGACGCCGGTATTAACAAATACAGATTATTGTGAATGTAGGGTCCCAGTAGTCGACAGTAGGGAACTGTGAGCACAATGTTGGAGAATTGGGGGAGAGACGATCAGACGACTCTAGATCAGGGCAGGAGAAAGGTAATCTGTGCTATTTGTGAGGAGAGGGCGGAGTCGCACTTCAACTTATCAAATAGCTATTGTATCCTTTCTATCCCTTACGTGAAAATACGGCACTTCTCAGCTTTTGTTGCTAAACCAAACAGATTTTCTGTATCCGATGTTTATTAAAATGGCAATTGAGAATATTCAAGACATTATAGCGCAGTTATAATAGTTGATGACGAACCCTTAATATGAGACAAACATTGGAGAGAGTCAAAGATTTGAAAAATAGAAAAGGTTTTTGTAGTTTCTTATTACTTTTCTGTGCACACTTTCAAGTATACAACACAATAAGATCAGTATGCAATCGGACGTATTAGCAAAGAATATAAACTCGTATATTATATACACCCTTGCTTAACTTATGGCTTATAGATTTATAGTTTTCGAATAGAGTTTAGGCTCTAACACATAACGTAAGCTGCGCAATTTAACTCTTACATTTTATGAATACATATAAAACTGCCCTAATGAAATGTATATTTTGGGTATAAGGATATCTATATCTTCCACCTATTGTAGGAGATCACGGTTTATTAATATCCATTCCTTGAATATTAGCTAAATTTAGCTAGATGCCAATGAATAACTAAGATTTATTATCAAAACAATTGAGAGTCGTTAAAATCAATTTATTTAAAGCTTATCGAACAAAACAACGCAGTTTAAATTCATTAATGATTACACTTAGATAAACTGGTATTACATTTTTTAACATGTGATAACGAACAACTAAAGAAACTGATCACAATTTAGGAAGCATTGTGGTAACACTTTTGACCAAGAATCCCTTTATCTGTGCCAAGCTTTAGAAGTTACTGCAACCACGTGACTTATTATTTCCAACAATTTTAAAAGAGATATAAATCACTAGTTAGTAGTTTTTATCGGCTGGGTTATAGCAGCTAGGATTTATGACTCAATTTGTATTATGATGAAGCATAACCATATTCGTCTATATTTTAATTGCATGACATTTAATAATAGGTTGAAATAATAACGTAATACTTTATAGAATCATAAATAGCTTTATTCATTAATATTGCAATGAAAAAGTATATTTTAAACAAAATAAAATTAACCTTGTCAAGGGGAAGAATACAGCTATAAAGTTGGGCTTACTTCCTTTTTATAAAAATAAAAATGAAGGAAAAAAATGGGAAATTTAGAGATAAAGAGAGATTTTAACATAGGGATCAAAAATATATCCACAAATCCGTTTGACAGGTATTATATGCCGCTGTCAAAGCATTGCCAAATTCTTATAGACTAAATTACAAAAATACTTGTTTTAGGAATTTACTACACCTAAAACACAACAAGAAGAGACAGATACGAGTACACGGGACGTTGTGTGGCCCACTTTGTAAACAAGCGCTCAGACTTTCAGAGGTTCTGACTTCTTCAATCAGAGACAGTGATGTGACACAGATGCATAGTGGATCGATTTTAATCCTGAATCCTATCAATTTATATAAGACATACTAATGTATTTCATACTAAACATTTTACACAAACTATTCCGTTTTACAAGATGTTGTTATGTTATTACAATGCTATCTTATTACTAATAAGTTGCTATACTGGTGAAATTTATAACAGTAAACACTTTTTCTATAGAGTTGACACAAATCCTTACTATCTGAATTGTCTGATATGAATTCATCGTATGTGATTTTCTAAAGCTTTTTTGTAAGGGGCTTTGGGAAATGTTATTGCACCTTTTATATTTAGTTGTACGAGAAAATTCAAAATTTTACACTGAAGAAAATGCATGAGTTTTTATAATTGCATCCACCTTTATAATCTCCAATGGATTTTAACACTTACCAATCTTTAATCTGTGTTCTATCAGAAACAAATTCATGAAGATGTTTCCAACAATATTTCACATGTCCTCATTCTACGTAACATTTCCGATATAAAGCATCACTTTCTATTTAAAAAAAGCTATATGTTATTAAATAATTCATTGAATAATCTTTAGGGTTTCTTACAGTATCCCTGTTAAAGCATGATAACATTACAGTACTTTTTGCAGCGATTATGCTCGAAAGTCATTCGAGATTTAAACTTCAGGAGCAATAAAGGTTGATATTTATATATTGATTATATCTTGTATAATTTAAATAAATGTTAAATCACAAAAGTATTTGCTTCACCGAATTTACGATGTAAGGTCAAACTTACGCTTCGATCGCCTTTTAGTCCATACATTACTTGACTCGTTTCTAAGCGAGCAACTACACATTATTGATTCTCTTTAGGCCGGAACTTTAATATCGCTTAACGACTTCTAAACCAACATATTTGTTCCATCGTTTAAACTACAGGATAGACAAGTATTACTCTTAATTGTAATAATAGCTACAATAAAAGTTATGTCTGCAGTGAATTTCAGCATGAATATACAGTATACTTCCCATTACACAATTATGACATAACGTTATATGACTAAAATTTCATCCTGGGGTTTTGGGAAAAATGTTATTTACTTTACTTTAACACAATGAATAATACGTTTTACTTCCCTCCCAGAATGATAAGAAACGGTTTTTCACTCGTGTATAAACATTATTTATAGATGGAAATCAGTCTAGTTCCGTTTTTTCTAGGGGCTGCTTCATATAATGCAGGATAATAAATACATGGCAAAGTTAAGAGTAATTATTTTAACAGAAATCTACATTTATTCCTGGACCTCTTCTTCCTCGTTTATACAAGATCACCAAATAAACGCAGAAGTCAATCCAATTTGCAGATGATGTTGTTTCATGAAATCATCTGCAACTATTGTAGGTGAAATAGTAAATATTTGACAACTGAAAACTTCATTGTGACAAACTTAAATATTTATTCTCTATAAATATATCAAATCCACTTTTTCTTACGTTTATTTGTACTTTGAAATATTTAATCCAAGTGTTCAAAGAGTTTAAAATATTATGAAACAGGGATCAAGGACATATATTTCTGTTTCAAACCTTCGAGGATTCTCGGTAAATTATTTTTGAGATTTAATTTGTTAAACTTGATTAACTACCTGTTGCATTAATTGGTCCAATAACGTTTAAAACGTTCCATAGTATTGCGATTTTTCAGTTACCACATATAAAACAATATCATATAATTAGATTATGCAAAAGAATAAATTAAAATAACAACAATAGAAGAGTTTTTTTAAGTAAGCAAGGCCAACTAATGCAGTTTCTATTCAAGCCAATATCAATAAAAACATCTCTTATTCGGAAAATAGCCGCCTCAAATTGAATAAAACTGCGAAGAAAGTGGCAGACAGTCGAGTTTTAAGAGTGGAGACGTTATTTGATACGGCAGTTCTTTTGTCGGACCACTTCTAGGCTGAAAGAATTCAAGAAGCGCGTACTGTTCTGACGATTTAGATAATAATGCCTTGTCCAAAATAAGTAAGTAGTAATAGACTGCTGAACAAATAATATTTTCCACTAATTATTATGCTTCAGTAAAAATTATTATTTAAGTAATTATTATACATTGTTGTATCAAAATATAAATTTATCAACTAAAAAAAAATATAAACAACATATGTCTTCTAAAAACTCTAAATGTAAGCTATTCAAGATGTTTGGTATACGTATACCAGCAGTTAAGAGGGCGTGCAAGTTAGATTCCACCCACACATCTGAGTTTCCACTGGAGGATGAACCTGAAAGCTGTGTTTTAAATGAGTTGCTCGTCTTTAATCAATATTAGTATTTCAATAAAAAAGTTCAAATTTAGTTATGTAGATTTAGTAACTATTAAGAGAGGCCTGAGAAAATATAAATGAAATCAATATCGATATATAATCAGAAGTTCATTGATTCAAGTCCGTCTTTTTACTTTTAGATAGTTGTCAAAGTATGTAATTTAGTTATTTTGTAATTTCACAAGAAAATTTTGTGTAATGTCTACCTAGTATTTTGTAATAAACCAATAATTAAATTATTAAAATACTTATTAATAGTCTTCTAACTAATTGAAAGTACCTACCTAAAAAATCATTATTTCTTCAGTTCATTGGAAAATGTTTTTTATTGGTGTTCACTGGGAGGCCCTTATTATTAGGCAATAAAGTCCACACGCAAAAGTGTTTGTGGACTGCGGTTGGATCCACGCCAGAATTACAGATAGAGAAGCAAGTCTGGTATTTGAATAGTCTTACCGGTACTGTTTTAATAGCTTTACCCTTCCTGTACAATACAACATGTACATTAATGAAATTATATACATAAGATGTTGGTGTGGAATGTCTACTTCGGTTAAACGTTTTTTCCGTAGCTTTAGTATTTTTATTGTTACCTAGACCATTTATGAATACTGTGGTTTGAAAATCCGGGTAGTATTGTATACTACCGGTATAAATCCTTTCTTGTGCCAGTAGTACGTTGAGAGCATAAGAAACTTGTATCAAATATCACCTTTTTTAAAATAACAACATTTTTAAACCTAAAGGCAGTTGGTTTTCATGTAAAAGCCTGTGTTTTTTTACTTAAGTGAAAAAACATTGTAACAAAAAATATAGTTCTTCCAGGTAATGCAAGACCATTTTAACCCTTGTGGACGTTAGATCTTCATAAAAAATCTGTAATATATCTTTTGAGAGCAAAATATACGTAATTTCCAGTTTAATTTTCATCGGACATAAAATGTAAAAAAAATTTCTGGATTGCAACTACTTTTAAATTGTTATTGAAGTTTGATCTTCATGAAAATGGTTTAGTTTTCTATTTGGGCTGTAAGGCATACGACTGCCCCTTTTCAACTTTATGAAATGTCGGGAAGTTGGCGAATTAGTGATGACTGAGTGACTAAGAGAGGGCTTTGCCTTTGTGTTACGTCAACATTGACTAAGAATCTATAGTACTATCTCTACATATAAGTGATTATTTCAGTGTAGTTTGTAGTTTGGTTTAAAGTGATGTCAGTACTTTGTCAAATACATTTGTAAGAAAAGGCAGACACTTTTAGTTTTACAACCCTTTGGAATTCTCTTTCTACAAAACTTCCATTATTCAAGTACTAGAAATGTTTCCCTATAAATGTTTCGCAATCTACAAGAAAACATCATAAAACTGTCACAAAAATGTTAACAATAAGCTAGTAAAAAAGATCGTGAAAGGTCCATCGCGTTCGAGATGAGTGCAATGACCTATGAAAAAGAGGCGGTTGGCTTGTCAACCCCTTCCCCGCCTATCTTCGTAAGAGAATCAGGGCAAAGAGAGGCAATATTGATATTTATTTCATCAATTCACTATCACTAATGAAAACATTCCGTTTCCATCGGCATCATGTCTTATGAAAACAAAATTTGATTGATCCCTAGCTAATGCTACCATCTTCTGAGAAGAACACGCATCTTATAATTTGTTTACTTGACTTTAAGCTTTACCCTGCCTAAAATAAATTTCATAAATCATACTAAAAAGTACTCAAGATGTGTAGGTGTGTTTCACTGTTGTGCTCGCTGTAGTTACATATAATGTTTTAAGATTGGATTTTTAACCTATAATACGTACATAACAGAGAGCTAAGAATTATTGGCCCTTTAATGTGGTTAAAAAGTGTATTTTAATACGATTAAGCATTACTTAGTAAATTTGTACGCAATAAAGCAAATTAAAGAGTTTTAAATGTAAAGTATTTATTTTTATGATCATGTAAATTGTATCTGTGTAGTAATTTTTTAATTCAGATGATATAAAAAACAAAAAGTTGTTTTCCGTAAGATAAATAGGTACTTTGGGATTATACCGACCACACCAGTATGAAGAACACAAAAATATAAATTTATAGAAATAAACATGATAGAACGAAAAAATAACTATTTAATTACAAAATTACAAACTTACAAGCATTTCCAGGTATTGTGATCGGTATTGTTGTCGCTGTTATCTTATCTTTCTCGAGAATCCCGATTACGGCAGGCCGCGCGGCATCACATAATTTGCACTGTACATAATTGCCTTTCTATTACAATTCAATTTATATTTCTGATCAGCCCCTCTAGAATTTGATATTTTACTGATAGGTACTATCTCGAGGGATGTTTTTCTTTCGTCGACATCAGCGCGGGGCAGCACCGAAGGGGCAGCACCAAATTTATACACTCGCATTTTGGGTGGCGGAATGTGATCAAGAATAAAAACAAGTTTTGAGTGTTTTTTCAATAAAGAGTTTAGTTTTAGTTTGGTAATGTTTGTTGTTGTTGAATTTTTGTGTTTTGGAGAAATGTAGAGGTAAAACACGGAAGTACAACAAAGCGACGCACCAGCTGAACGGGCGGCGAGACTCTGCAATCACGTTATCTACTAGACCGCTCGACTTTGACCTCTGTCTGAGGATGGGGAGGGGTTTGCGATAAGACAATTCCTGTTTTATATTGACGAAATATTGTTCTACGCTAATCTAGTAATCAGTAAAAGCAAAATGTCGAATAACGATTCATGTCTGGGTGTGGTCGGTATAATCCCAAAGTACCGATAAATATGAAGAAAACTTTAACTATGTGAATGTAAGAATTGTAATACAATCAGTTCTGCACTTTATGTGAGGACGTAGCAATTTCAGTGATACATTTGTGGTGATTCCCGCAGATGAATTCTTCCAATATGTCATAATTGTACGAAGACGTAGGTCGTAGGTTGTTGGTAGACGAATGCAGACAATATATACAACCATAATTAACAAAAAAATGGTACAATTCTTCTTTATATCTAAATTTAAAAGTCTAAAATTGCGTGGCATTGATAAAACTGTAAATCTTACTATTATACTAAAATATCTGTGTCCATAAAACACAGAATAGTTAATTACAAAATATAGCACGAAATAAATTAATTGTATTAAAACTGCAAGTCACTCAAATAATATTTATCCACTACATCGTATTTATCCAATTAAGTTATTCCATAGTCATAAGACTTTCAATCATCTCACTCTAAAGAGACGTCGGCGGAGGTTGAAAACAGAGTGATCTTAATGAGGACGACAAAGCCTACAACCCCTTCTACCTTATCTTTATGAAATGAATATAAATCTCGAAGTACTTCATAATATACCACTTTCAAAGAATTTGATTCTCTAATATTTGACATCAAGTAAAATAAATGCGTTTGTTGAATAATAATTAAGTTCAAGTTAATATCCAAGGTTTCAACGTGTTTGGGCATCGTTTTAAATGTCGTCATAAATAAATCGATTTGGAGGGGATTACAGACCTTTTATAGTTCCTCCCGGGCAATTATTCATAAGGGTAAGATTTCAAGCAATTAATATTTTCAGGATCTGGTAATGATATGGACTTAGTAGCTCTGACGATGTTGTCCAGTTGCAGGTGTAGCAAGCAGTTGTTGCATTATTTTGCAGAATGTAGATTTTTCTACATAGTTTTGTCTTATTTTATCCCTTTTGTGTGCTTAAAGAATATCGAGCCACATACTGGACACTGTAGAGCTTGAAACCCTGTTAGTGACGGAATTACTTGGATACATATAAATAACCGATAATCTAGTAATTAGGTTATGGAAGGTTTAAGAGCCGTGATAGTAGAGGTCGTGTCAGGAATGGCCCTATTGACCTGCCCTTACTGAACAGACACTACTTATGCGACTATTGTGCACTTTAGCTCGTAGTCACAGATGTACTAACCCTCAATAATGTATCTTCCACCTACTACAATCGGAGTTTACTTAGTTGAGTAGTTTTTAATGTGAGTCTCAAGAGGGTCTTGAAAAGACATTATCCCCACGAGAAAAGTATTTGTAATTATTTGAACAATATAATAATAATAATTAGTATAATAGAACACTCTTCGTCAGTTACAGTAAAACTTCTGCGTGGTTGTGGTTTGTTATTCTTAATAAATATTGTCACAAAACTACCGCTGTATTTTATATAATCTACACTTCAACAGTTCACCTTTTTGACATGTCCGAAAAATCCAAAACGTGTGATGCATAGCACACCCTCTTTAAATTCAAATAGTTTCATGTTAACATTAATTGTGTATTATAATTACTTATTTCATTCATACTATGAGTTCATGTTCAACATAGATGAAATCCAATCTTTCATATGTTGCATGTCTTCCGACATCATACATTTCTCGCTAATACCCCTTGTCAGATCTGTTTCACCGTTAAAATTTCATCGTGTGTACTATTGTTAGCAAATATCTATATAACTGACGAATATCGAGGTAGAACGCATGCTCATTCAGTTTTGCTTGAATTTTTAACAGTGTCAGGAATCATGTGTTAATTTGTATTTAAAATACCAAATTTACTTTTCAATGATTGTTTAAACTTACAAATATAGGACAGATAAGACTCGTTTTACTATGAAAAATGAAAAATGCAATAAATAATTTAGCTATATGCAGTGACAGATCATTAAAAGCTAATTGAAAAGTATCTGACTTTTTAGAAACATTTAACTTTAACTAGATTTATACTCCGACATTTTGTACATAAACGTTATATTAAAAACATTATTTTGGGTTTTTTAAATGTGTGTGTAGAAATACGGATAGCTATAATTAGTCTAGTAAGAACAGAGAGTAAAACATTCTCTAAAATGCAACCCATAGGTTGTTTCTTTTGAACTAAGAGATGTAACAAACACTGAGTAAAATACTAAGTGAAAAAAGACAAGAGATATTACTATAAATACAAAAGGATAGTTGATTTATGAATGCAAATATTTGTGGCCTTTAACATATACTGGTCCGTACCGTCACAAATCCCCTTAAACCTTTGAATTTTATGTTATGCATATGTTAAAAAAGCCACAGACATAGTGTACTATGTACTCATATATGGTTGTACTTTGTTAAATACAAATGTATTTATGTTATTCATATGCACCATCATTAAATGTACTAAATAAAAACTAAATAAACATTAAATTTCATGAAAATTTTAAACTTTATAGGTAATTGCGGTCTTGAGATATAGTACGGACAGACAGACATAAGGAAAGAATTGAAAGGTTTTTGGCCCATGAGTGATTTAAAGCGTAGCCAATAAACTACATTATGCGATTTTGATCGTTGTTACAGAACTGAAGTGATAATAAGATATTGTGTAAGAAAATACAATTATCTGAAAGCACCATAATCAAAGTTTGAGAGAGATCTCACTGTCTCGAACCTCAGTTTTCATTTGAAACGAAGAAATAGAGGGCAGAGCACGTATATATATATATATATATATATATATATATATATATATACTAAGAAACATTTATCTGTAAATAAATATTTCTTAGCTGTTCTTATTAGTTTTTATTCTTTTAGAGCCTAGTTTGTTTAATTTTTATTCATTTAGATTCTTGTTCACTTAAAAGTTTCTATATTGTATATGATCCAGCAGAGAAACCTCACTTTTGGTCTTGAGACATTCTACTATAAAAATCTTTTTCAGTACCACTCATACGTGTGATGAAAAAATATTCAAATTTAAGAAGTTTTAAAATTTTCTTTGCTTACAGCCCTAATTCAAATCAATTCCATGTTATAAAAACAGTTTTCATATGTAAAAATAAATATATCGTAAAGTCATTTAGAAAAGGAAGTGTTATGTCATACTCGAGATTCGATTTTTAATCTTACTCATTCTAGGTCACATCGGCATTTATGTTTTTTAATTCTTACAAAAATTAAAACATCTTTTTTTGGTTTCAGTTTTTCAAAATAATATAATTTCTGGAATTGTTTTACTGTTAATATTTTAAAATAATGTAATATTCTTCCAGAAGCTCAAAATTTGAACTGAAAAGGAAATATTATTATGTTAGTAATTGATTGCGTAATAAAATATCTATTCAAGTAAAAATCCTTAACCGTTGAGAGTTACTAAATGACTTCTGTTTAAAGACGTGCGGCCAAACGTATACGGTGCCTTTAACTCATGGGCGGATCTCCTTTAATCACAACTTGCTAATTTTTAGAGAACATTTATGTACAGTTATTGGGAAAATCTGAAGCTTACCTTAGTTAATAGTTCAATTAAATTAAGTTTATTGCCTTTAGAAGAAGTTCTTGACTCAATGGATTGATGAACCGCTTTCAGCTTTAATGGATTGGGATTTACACGAGATTTTTAATAAAATCACTTAGCTAGTTTAAATAATGTTGTTTTATAATATTACGAAGTAATCTTTTCTTATTTTTCTTTATATTTCGTACTAAATAAATAAAAGCCGTTGTAAAAATGTATTATAAAAATATCTTTCCAGATTTATTCTAAAAATACAAATAATAATTAATATTATTTAGCCATTTAGCATCTTGTTTTAGCCGGCCGTCACGATTACCATTGGCTACCCCCTCTGGTCAGTCGTAAATGGTTAGTAGACGAGTGAAGACATATTGTGACCTGTATTCCGTAGTTTAAGTTTAATGATTGGTGTTTTGTATAGTTTTTTTATTAAGTGCATGTCTTTAGTGTTAGTGAAGTTGACATACAACATGTAGGTTGTGATTCCTGACTCAGGCGTGCCACAACGCTTTAGTAAGATTTGTTTATTTTAAACTAGTTTGTAATTATGTATTAGGTTAGTTTCTTTACCTGAAGAAGAGATCAGATTGCAGATCTCGAAACGTAGTGTTATTGTTTTTCTTGTTTCACTTAACGATGGCAAATGTCCGGAAAAATCCTGTTTCCTTCACAATCCTTCCATCGTCAAAAATAACCTTCAAACAAAGAATAATTAAAGTCTTATATTTCTGAGTGGTATTCTTGGATTTTTTCGACCACTTTAAGACCATTGATACAAGAGCATGTGAGAAGTTGTAAATATAACAATTTACTTATATGTCACAACTGTCAATGATTGAGAAACGTTAAAAAAAATATTCATGTTTACAACCCAAGCGGTCATTAGAAGTGGGGTATAAAAATATACTTGTGTGTGTGTGAGTGTTTTTGTGTGTACTATACATTATACTTTTATGTATAAGTATACTTTTCTCTTTCTCCGTTGAACTTTTTTTAGATTTAAACTTTGAAAGCTTCATACATAAACTAATAAATTATGTATTGCTACGTACAACAATGTTTACACAGAACTGTTGATTACATACAACAGCCTAAACATTTACCATATAAATTGTACTAACATGCATTGTTGGTAAGTAAAAAAATATTGACCTTATATGAGTATAAACAATACAGGAAAGAAAGTCATATAAGCAGATCATGTAAACGTGCTCGACATATATTCCAGATTATGCAAATGGCGGATAGTTTTGGAACTAACGTTGCTGCAACTCCAGATGGCTTTTCGCCAGAACGATCTTGAAAGTAATGGAGAGGGTGTTTTAGTTAAAACTTTATAGGGTTGCCTTTCGAACATAATAGTTATTAAACTATATTTTATAAGTCTGTTCTTTCTTTCTTAATTTTTCTAAAACCATACACTTGTAAGTAAAAAATTAAAACGATATGTGTATACATGTCTGGTTGGTGTATAAACATTACAGATTTAGAAAAGAATAATAATTTGATTATTTTGATGACATTTGTTTTTAAGGAAGTCTCTGTATCTTAGTTTTTATATTTTTTACCATTAGAAATAAATCCAGATCCTTCTGTAAATACGAGGCAGTCAATAATTTATTGATATTTTATTACTCTTATGTTTCAGTTTAAGACATTTAAATAAATCTATGACGCAAAGGGTGAACCATCTATAAAGAGCAATAAACTTGTACACTGTATAAGTAACAAAATCAATATAACTTAATGTAGCTATTTCTGATGTTTAAAAGTGAATACAATAAGACTTAAAATGATTCTTTGTTTTACTCAGCATATTATGTAAAACAATGCAAATTATGTCATGTAACACTGCGGTTGCGTGGAACATATCAAATCTAGCTCGTTTCATTTTTGAAATTTAGTGGGGGCAGACATGAAAAGATTGGGAACGGAAATTTTATTGTTCATCCTGCAGACGAGTTACAAATTGTGTGAGAGATAGGTAAAACCGCTGAGTCAAATACCTCGGATAGACATGCAAAATTATAGAACTCATTCTTTCGATGTAGAAATGAAGTTCCTCGGAAAATGTTATATTATACTTATTTTATTTAGTATTTTATGGACATTCAGACAGGATTTAAATTTTCTCCAGCCCCTTGAATGATAGGCTTTACTGAAGTTCAGCTTACTTAACGTTTTCTCGCGATACACTTTAACTTATATTTGTTAATTACTGAACGTTTTGCTCAAACTCAACCTGTTCGCGTGTAGACTTATTTGCATGTAGTGACGCAAACTGTTATCAAAATATTGGGCGATGATCCATTTAGCCAGATAGTGAATACTTTCCTGCCTATGAATACATATCAGAGAATATTTTGATAGGCATGCTGTATCTTTATTGTACAGACCTCTACAATGTGGTACATAAATCTCAAACCACCATTTACGACCAATGGAGTAATTTAAGAAATTTTCAAGCACACTCTTGTGGCAGTTATTGCTGCCTGCTGTACTCAGAGGTAATAAGAGCATCATGGGCGTCTATTATAAATACTAGCTTATTTATTGATATAAGCGATGTTCAAAGGGAAATATTTATGTGTCCAGAACCAGTCCTTAGTCACTGGCCCAAAATGAATTCAATAACTTCTTTCGGTATGCTAGGTGTCTCTACACCTAGACCACAAAATATTGTGAAATCTAGGTGAAGAAGTAATTTTATTGTTTTATCGAGTGCACAATGAGTGTATTACGATGTGAGAGACACGATCTCTAAGCACGGTCTTTCTGGAATTATTTGTCACCTTTTTTTATTATATCTTCAGGCAAACACGACTCCTGATTGCAGGATTTATGTCTATGATAGCTTCTGATCCCAGACGCTGCAAATAAGAGGTACGTGAACTGGAGCTTAACTCAACATTCACAACTTCAATGTGTGTAGTATTGAAATATAAAACTATGTTAACATGTTAGATACATTAAAGATGATTTTAAGTCTCTCGAAGGTTAGTAAATGTAATAAATAAAACCATTTCTATGCATCTTCTATTTCAACTACGGGATAAAACAATTTCATGTATTATTTGTAAAATGTTTAATGACCTCTTTCTCATAAAATTAAAGGAAAATGTATGGAAAGTCATTTACCGGGATATAAAGATAAATTGAGTTTGCAGGCAGCAATAAAATATTCATTGTAAGCTATGAGTAATTGCGATTATTATTAAAGATGGTAATTGGTAAACACAGAATTGTAAATCTTCTATCGGCTAAGAGTGAATAAAATAAAACATTAAAAAAATTTTTAGTTATGCTTATCATATAATAAAAAGTTTGTTCACAACACGAAGAAAAGTGACTTTGAGCGCTTATACAAATTTCTGATATCGGCTTCACCTCTTTTGCAGAACACGATTGCGCACCGGAAACTACCACTTTTGCTCCTAGTAATAAAACCTACGATCTTGTATACTGTAGAGGAAAACCCGCATTGTTTTCGATTTTAACTTTGTATTTTTAGTTTTAATTCTACTGTGACGTGCACACAATACTGTATTATTATAGCTGTGCCAAAAAAATGATTTGATTTGTATGAAATATTTATTGTATTCATCAATCAGAATGTGGCCGAAGTAGAGAAAAGCTGTTGCTTCAAAACGATCGCATCTCCTAGAGCCAGGGCAGCTGCCTTACTGTGTGTGACATAGGATTCATAAACACATGGTGTCATATCCCTTCAAGTGAGATTACGATACTTTACCAGTTTACAAATCATTTTGGAAAAACAAAAGAATACATCAAGGAGTGGTCAAAACGTGTTTTAGAAGGCAGCAAATAATAATAATTTCATGCAATAACTGGGGCAATACAATACGAATATTTCCAATGTTATTTGCAAAAAAAAGAAAAGATCTTTTATTTAGTTAAGAATTAAGCAAGTGAAGATAAAGAGATAATTTAAAAACATTAGATTATATTCAGCATTAAAAATTTGTTTCCCTCTGTTGCACAGCATTAAATCCAATATGTATGCGGACAATAAAACTCTCTTGTGGCTGCTCTCAAACCAATGCGGTGTGCTGCATTCTCTGTATTTGTTTACATGTATTTATTTGTATAGTGGACTAGTGCGGCCTGTTATTTAATTGAAAACTAGTGAAACAATCACACACACCCACACAATCAAATCACAGTAATCCTGAATTAAACAAACTGTGTAATGATTGGTGTAATACAATCACACGGATAGATGCCTGTAATTTATACATGTAATGGTATTACTCTTAAATGAATTGTATCTATATATTTGTATAAGTTGGCATTAGAATTTGAAATCTCATTATTTTTTAATACTACTAAAATCAATATTGTCAAATTATCTAATTTTAAGGAAATATGTACCTTCCTATACCGCCCATGTTTATTTGGATATATTCGTGCCCCACTCACTATCTCAGGAACTTGAAATATGTTTTAAAAAGGTTTTACATATATTTTGGTACATTTTAGACACCTAAGCAGCAATAATGCATTCTGCCAAAAATCACGTGCGATTTTGTTAAATAACTATACATATTTTAAATTTGTACATACACGTTTTATTATTGTTTTTTATGTCATATTTATCAAAATGGTGGAGTTGTTTAAAACTCAAAATATAATAATTTTGTAAAAATTTAAAGCTGATATATTAATTTGCTTCTGGAAATAAATGATCACTTGTAAGTGGAAAAAACATTTTTTTGGGAAAAACATCATTGAAATAAAAAACGTATAGTTGTTAACTGAATTCAAGGAGGTTTACTTACAATCTAAAACATTCCAGGATTATAAATCTAATCTCCTTTTGTTTCTTCATCCAATATTTTCTTATTTTGCATCTTGGAAAGCTTGCTGACCTCTTTACCTTACTTAGTGGTTTTCTTGTTATAGGAAACCTCATGCAGTTATGCAAAACTAGACTGAAGCTATATTACAGTAATCCTATAAAAAGTAAAAACCGTTAGAAAAAAGAAAATGTTTCAAGAAAAATACTTGTATTTTCTTGTTTGAATAAATGATAAATTCATTCTTTATAATAGGCCTAGTTAAGATTTGAACTCTTTGTGACTATGTTGCGAAAATATTAGACATTAATCATTAATTTTGTAGCAAGTTGCACGTAAATGTTTAAAAATTAATAAAAACATAACAGTAATTGGGACAATATTCCACACTTTTGGGTTTAGCGCGTGGTGAGCAATATAAGTTTTAGAATTTAAATCATATTAATTAAATTTATTACATAGTTTTAAGTAGAGAAGACCTTTAATTTAATTTAGTTTGAATTTAGAAAATTTTTTTAAGAATGTACATTTGATTGAGAAGAGAGCATTTTATTTAAGTTGAAATTTCAATATTATCGTTCTTTTCAAATGAATTTATAATTTTAAAAAACTTTGTTCCACATTTGACGGTCATACAAAGATTAAAAGTGTGTTCACTCGAGTGTTTTTGTTTAGATTTCCTAGTGACGTAGTTTTTTTTTAAATTTACATTGAACTCTGAAGTTTTTTTACAAAACACTCCAATAATATTTCATAGGCGTAAATATAATTGATGTCACTGGCATAAATAATCAAAATTTAAATCAATACCGACTGGAAAAATTCTCATTGGTAAGTAATGCATTGATTTATTATTAGGTTGTAAACGAACACATTGATTAAAAATGTAATTCTTAAATTATAAAAACATGCTGTTCTGTTTAGTTTTATGGACGAATATAACTAATTTGATTTTCAATAAATAGCGTGCAGAAGTATTGTACTTTAATTCTTTTACAAACGTTAATTTAGTTAAATATAAACAACTTTAAAAATAGATATTACTCGAAGTTTTGGTGCCTTGTTTTCCTATTTTACTCATAACGGGTACAAAATCCAAACTCTTTATCGTACAGTACTAATTAGAAAGGTATTGCATTAAAATTTGTAATATTGTTTAAAACGGGGTTTGAGTTCCTCACCTTAAATTTGATAGACTTTATATATTAAAAGAGTTTTTCAAAAGCATTTAAAATAAGGCAGGTAATGATGTACTTTTTGAGTTACGATTAATTTTTTAACTTTTTAAATACTAATGTTCTCAGGAGCAGACACATTAAATAAAAAAAAAAAAAACAGGTAAGCAGTCGTGGGGGGACGTGCCGATTAGAAGTGATAAATGGAACTATTAAGTTGAGAGTAATTAAAAACTATAATGCACAAAATATATATGAAATTTTGTTTATGTTTTTATTTATTAATTACATTATGATGGGCTTTAAACAAATCCATGAAACAAAATATAAATACAAAGTGGTTGAGAAAGAAATAATTAGATATACAATTATCTTAACAACAATCTTAATTATAAAAAGTACTGTAAAGTAATTAAAGAATATTTATTTTTTAATGAAAAAAGGTTCAATTGCAATCATTATACTTGTTGTCAATTGCTCAAATATTAATAAGTTTAGTTTTAAACATAGAATACAAGTGAGTTAACACCGAGTGAACAAACAGGTGAGTTGAACAACCGTTGTAAATTAATAGCAGGTTATTGCTACGGGATAAAGTATATAATTGCAATAATAACCCAAATTTTTAAAAACTAATAAATTAGTTTAAATTAACTTGATTCTTTTCGGTAAAGGTATTTTTATTGGCACAATAAACTAATTTATTGAGTTAATTTACGGTATCAGTTGAAGCCAATTGCGCCAACTACAGTTTCCGGCAGAAACGTTCCACTCATTCACTTTCATACCGCTACTACAGGCTAAACTAAACTTCCAATACAAACATGATAAATTACAAAAAAAATATTCATCTATTTTCACACAACTTTCTCGCTGACAAATTTTTGTCTATCGACCAAAAAATAAAAAAAATCCTCGCATTACTACTTTTTTCTTGTCATTGTAAACGCTATGTAAAATGTAAACAATAATTCAAAATTATTTCGAAATTTTTTTAATATTTAAAAATGTAAACCAATAGATTGACCAATATTAAGAGCTTTAATTTGACGCATCTTAACAGAATTGTACGACATTGGCTTCACTTTTAAATCCGCGGAGAGGAATGCCGTAAAGGTCACTGGTTTTTCGCAGGTCTTGTTTTCATACTCGCCGGGGACAAGTTTTAACACAGCGGAGACTGACTTTTACATGCAGGTTAGTAGTCCGCGGCCAAGTCTTACGGTTTAAAAAAAACACAGCGAGACTGACTTTTTTCATGCAGGTTAGTATCATTAGCATGTCGGGTGGACGCGAAACCGAGGGGGATTTTACCCTCTACCAAAACGCTCAACGCGCCCTTAAAGAAGTTTATCACTTCATAAAATTCGAAAGCAAATTATGAATTATGTGGCCTGTGGGGGGGGGGGGGGGTGGGGGGGGGGGGGGGTGGGGGGGGGGGGGGGTGGGGGGGGGGGGGGGTGGGGGGGGGGGGGGGTGGGGGGGGGGGGGGGTGGTTGTTGTGTTAGTTACAAATATATGAGGAACGCTTGGTTTCCGTAATTACTCTGTAAGAAACAGGGACAGTTCTTAATTATTGTGTATTACAATATAAATTAAGATTTATTTCAGATACAATCATTGTTATGTTTACAATATCAAAACATAGCAATTTAGGAGTTGCCTAAATTGCCCATCCACCTGGCCGATGTGTACATATACAATTATTATCAATTTAACCAATCATATTCTATTGCTTCTTCTTTTAACAAGGTAAATATTTCAAATATACTCTTATAGAAACAGATTTAATCGAAAGAGATTTTAAACCTTCCTATTTTCTCTGTAAAAAATCCATACCTAACATGGTTTATTAATTTCCTATGATAAATCCAAACCCAA
The DNA here is from genome assembly GCF_021130785.1 of Homalodisca vitripennis. Lineage (NCBI taxonomy): Eukaryota > Metazoa > Arthropoda > Insecta > Hemiptera > Cicadellidae > Homalodisca > Homalodisca vitripennis. Next base: position 146,147,899 of record NC_060211.1, on the reverse strand, counting down.
TTGTCATCCTAGGTTCATCTATTACTCGAAAGAAGCCGTGATATAGTCACAGCGATACTGGATGTCGATGTGAACACAAGCATTATTCTACCAATATTACGATTATGATCATGCGAAATCGTAAATCGTACGTAACATTATATTTCATAGTGACCTATTTCATAGTCACAATCCTCTTTAGTATCTATCGAGGATTAAATCCTTTCTTACTGGTCATGTGGTAGCATGAGCTTACAACATAAAGCTCCTCTGAGGCAAAGTGTATGTGTTTAGCAAACTGTGTTTCGTCTACTGCTTTCCTTTTCGTGTTACCACATTGAACGATACCGATATATCACAAAGGTACATCATTGTCGGGGACGATGAAAATACTATACATAGACAAACATAGTTCAATTACCAAACTTTTGACGTACATTCAGCAGTGATTTCCAAGAAAATCCAAAGAACCATGACACCCATTCCGTCAATGTCTGGAATAACTTCCTAAGTAGTTGAATATCCCTGATCAGCTAATGGCCTTAAATCACGTCTTGTTGCTCTAGAATTGAATATAAGGTACGTATAATTTTCTTCATCCCTACTGTGTATTGCATCTCTCACCTTAGATATTTCTGCTAAATGAAATAACTTAGGTCTTTTTGCGCTAATTCAAGTTTTGTTTTAAGTTCCATCTATGCCATGTCTTTTACATAACTTAATCTCAATAGCTTTTTATCATTAGTTAGAGCCTTTTAGGATGTAACCTCCTGCGCAAAATGGTCAGAGATGGCGGTGGCCAATACAGAGGCAACAGCAGTTGAAATGTTTGTGATGACATTGTCAATGGCTGTGCTCGATGTAGCGGTCACTCTAGTTGGTAAGTTCACAGCCCACTCCAATCCGAATGAATTCAACGCGTCTCGAAGCCGCTGTGTCATAGGGTTGGTGTGGTGTGGAAATTGAAATCGCCAATTATAATGAAATGCTTGGACTTCATTTGAAAAAAGGACAAAAATGATTCGAGTTTCTCAAACGAGTGTATATGTTTTGTGGAAGGAAATTCAGTGTAAGCTGTTCACTAATGATTTCGGTTACTAACGTGGTTGGTAATCAGTATATTTTTTATAATGACAAAGTTACTCGCGACGCCGGTATTAACAAATACAGATTATTGTGAATGTAGGGTCCCAGTAGTCGACAGTAGGGAACTGTGAGCACAATGTTGGAGAATTGGGGGAGAGACGATCAGACGACTCTAGATCAGGACAGGAGAAAGGTAATCTGTGCTATTTGTGAGGAGAGGGCGGAGTCGCTCTTCAACTTATCAAATATCTATTGTGGTCCTTTAGATCCCTTACGTGAAAATAAGCAACTTCTCATCTTTTGTTGCTAAACCAAACAGATTTTCTGTATCTGATGTTTATTAAAATGGCAATTGAGAATATTCAAGACATTATAGCGCAGTTATAATAGTTGATGACGAACCCTTAATATGAGACAAACATTGAAGAGAGTCAACGATTTGAAAAATAGAAAAGGTTTTTGTAGTTTCTTATTACTTTTCTGTAAAAACTTTCAAGTATACAACACAATAAGATCAGTATGCAATCGGACGTATTAGCAAAGAATATAAACTCGTATATTATATACACCCTTGCTTAACTTATGGCTTATAGATTTATAATTTTCGAATAGAGTTTAGGCTCTAACACATAATGTAATCTGCGCAGTTTAACTCTTACATTTTATGAATACATATAAAAACTGCCCTAATGAAATGTATATTTTGGGTATAAGGATATCTATATCTTCCACCTATTGTAGGAGATCACGGTTTATTAATATCCATTCCTTGAATATTAGCTAAATTTAGCTAGATGCCAATGAATAACTAAGATTTATTATCAAAACAATTGAGAGTCGTTAAAGTAAATTTATTTAAAGCTTATCCAAAACAACGCAGTTTAAATTCATTAATGATTACACTTAGATAAACTTGTATTACATTTTGTAACATATGATAACGAACAACTAAATTAACTGATCACAATTTAGAAAGCATTGTGGTAACACTTTTGACCAAGAATCCCTTTATCTGTGCCAAGCTTTAGAAGTTACTGCAACCACGTGACTTATAATTTCCAACAATTTTAAAAGAGATATAAATCACTAGTTAGTAGTTTTTCTCGGCTGGGTTATAGCAGCTAGGATTTACGACTCAATTTGTATTATGATGAAGCATAACCATATTCGTCTATATTTTAATTTCATGACATTTAATAATAGGTTGAAATAATAACGTAATACTTTATAGAATCATAAAAAGCTTTATTCATTAATATTGCAATGAAAAAATATATTTTAAACAAAAATAAAATTAACCTTGTCAAGGGGAAGAATACAGCTATAATGTTGTGCTTACTTCCTTTTTATAAAAATAAAAATGAAGGAAAAAAATGGGAGATGTAGAGATAAAGAGAGATTTTAACATAGGGATCAAAAATATATCCACAAATCCGTTTGACAGGTATTATATGCCGCTGTCAAAGCATTTCCAAATTCTTATAGACTAAATTACAAAAATACGTGTTTGAGGAATTTACTACACCTAAAACACAACAAGAAGAGATACGAGTACGTGGAACGTTGTGTGGCCCACTTTGTAAACAAGCGCTCAGACTTTCAGAGGTTCTGACTTCTTCAATCAGGGACAATGATGTGACACAGATGCATAGTGGGATCGATTTTAATCCTGAATCCTATCAATTTATATAAGACATACTAATGTATTTCATACTAAACATTTTACACAAACTATTCCGTTTTACAAGATGTTGTTATGTTATTACAATGCTATCTTATTACTAATAAGTTGCTATACTGGTGAAATTTATAACAGTAAACACTTTTTCTATAGAGTTGACACAAATCCTTACTATCTGAATTGTCTGAGATGAATTCATCGTATGTGATTTTCTAAAGCTTTTTTGTAAGGGGCTTTGGGAAATGTTATTGTACCTTTTATATTTAGTTGTACGAGAAAATTCAAAATTTTACACTGAAGAAAATGCATGAGTTTTTATAATTGCATCCACCTTTATAATCTCCAATGGATTTTAACACTTACCAATCTTTAATCTGTGTTCTATCAGAAACAAATTCATGAAGATGTTTCCAACAATATTTCACATGTCCTCATTCTACGTAACATTTCCGATATAAAGCATCACTTTCTATTTAAAAAAAAGCTATATGTTATTAAATAATTCATTGAATAATCTTAAGGGTTTCTTACAGTATCCCTGTTAAAGCATGATAACATTACAGTACTTTTTGCAGCGATTATGCTCGAAATTCATTCGAGATTTAAACTTCAAGAGCAATAAAGATTGATATTTATATATTGATTATATCTTGTATAATTTAAATAAATGTTAAATCACAAAAGTATTTGCTTCACCGAATTTCCGATGTAAGGTCAAACTTACGCTTCGATCGCCTTTTAGTCCATACATTACTTGACTCGTTTCTAAGCGAGCAACTACACATTATTGATTCTCTTTAGGCCGGAACTTTAATATCGCTTAACGACTTGTAAACCAACATATTTGTTCCATCGTTTAAACTACAGGATAGACAAGTATTACTCTTATTGTAATAATAGCTACAATAAAAGTTATGTCTGCAGTGAATTTCAGCATGAATATACAGTATACTTCCCATTACACAATTATGACATAACGTTATATGACTAAAATTTAATCCTGGGGTTTTGGGAAAAATGTTATTTAATTTTACTTTAACACAATGAATAATACGTTTTACTTCCCTCCCAGAATGAGAAGAAACGGTTTTCACTCGTGTATAAACATTATTTATAGATGGAAAATCAGTCTAGTTCCGTTTTTTCTAGGGGCTGCTTCATATAATGCAGGATAATAAAATACATGGCAAAGTTAAGAGTAATTATTTTAACAGAAATCTACATTTATTCCTGGACCTCTTCTTCCCCATTTATACAAGATCGCCAAATAAACGCAGAAGTCAATCCAATTTGCAGATGATGTTGTTTCATGAAATCATCTGCAACTATTGTAGGTGAAATAGTAAATATTTGACAACTGAAAACTTCATTGTGACAAACTTAAATATTTATTCTCTATAAATATATCAAATCCACTTTTTCTTACGTTTATTTTTACTTTGAAATATTTAATCCAAGTGTTCAAAGAGTTTAAAATATTATGAAACAGGGATCAAGGACATATATTTCTGTTTCAAACCTTCGAGGATTCTCGGTAAATTATTTTTGAGATTTAATTTGTTAAACTTGATTAACTACCTGTTGCATTAATTGGTCCAATAACGTTTAAACGGTCCATAGTATTGCGCTTTTTCAGTTACCACATATAAAACAATATCATATAATTAGATTATGCAAAAGAATAAATTAAAATAACAACAATAGAAGAGTTTTTGTAAGTAAGCAAGGCCAACTAATGCAGTTTGAACTCAAGCCAATATCAATAAAAACATCTCTTATTCGGAAAATAGCCGCCTCAAATTAAATAAAACTGCGAAGAAAGTGGCAGACAGTCGAGTTTTAAGAGTGGAGACGTTATTTGATACGGCAGTTCTTTTGTCGGACCACTTCTAGGCTGAAAGAATTCAAGAACCGCGTACTATTCTGACGATTTAGACAATAACGCCTTGTCCGAAATAAGTAAGTAGTAATAGACTGCTGAACAAATAATATTTTCCACTAATTATTATGCTTCAGTAAAAATTATTATTTAAGTAATTATTATATATTGTTGTATCAAAATATAAATTTATCAACTAAAAACAAATATAAATAACATATGTCTTCTAAAAACTCTAAATGTAAGCTATTCAAGATGTTTTGTATATGTGTACCAGCAGTTAAGAGGGCGTGCAAGTTAGATTCCACCCACACATCTGAGTTTCCACTGGAGGATGAACCTGAAAGCTGTGTTTTAAATGAGTTGCTCGTCTTTAATCCTTAAGTATTTCAATAAAAAAGTTCAAATTTAGTTATATAGATTTAGTAACTATTAAGAGAGGCCTTAGAAAATATAAATAAAACCAATATCGATATATAATCAGAAGTTCATTGATTCAAGTCCGTCTTTTTACTTTTAGATAGTTGTCAAAGTATGTAATTTAGTTATTTTGTAATTTCACAAGAAAATTTTGTGTAATGTCTACCTAGTATTTTGTAATAAACCAATAATTAAATTATTAAAATACTTATTAATAGTCTTCTAACTAATTGAAAGTACCTACCTAAAAAAAATCATTATTTCTTCAGTTCATTGGAAAATGTTTTTTATTGGCGTTCACTGGGAGGCCCTTATTATTAGGCAATAAAGTCCACACGCAAAAGTGTTTGTGGACTGCTGTTGGATCCACGCCAGAATTACAGATAGAGAAGCAAGTCTGGTATTTGAATAGTCTTACCGGTACTGTTTTAATAGATTTACCCTTCCTGTACAATACAACATGTACATTAATGAAATTATATACATAAGATGTTGGTGTGGAATGTCTACTTCGGTTAAAAAAAGTTTTTTCCGGTGCTTTAGTATTTTTATTGTTACCTCGACCATTTATGAATACTCTGGTTTGAAAATCCGGGTAGTTATACAAATACTACCGGTATAAATCCTTTCTTGTGCCAGTAGTACGTTGAGAGCATAAGAAATCAAATATCACCTTTTTTAAAATAACACCATTTTTACACCTAAAGGCAGTTGGTTTTCATGTAAAAGCCTGTGTTTTTTACTTAAGTGACAAAACATTGTAACAAAAAATATAGTTCTTCCAGGTAATGCAAGACCATTTTAACCCTTGTGGACGTTAGATCTTCATAAAAAATCTGTAATATATCTTTTGAGAGCAAAATATACGTAATTTCCAGTTTAATTTTCATCAGACATAAAATGTAAAAAAAAATTCTGGATTGCAACTACTTTTAAATTGTTATTGAAGTTTGATCTTCATGAAAATGGTTTAGTTTTCTATTTGGGTTGTAAGGCATACGACTGCCCCTTTTCAACTTTATACAATGTCGCGAAGTTGGCGAATTAGTGATGACTGAGTGACTAAGAGAGGGCTTTGCCTTTGCGTTACGTCAACATTGACTAAGAATCTATAGTAGCCTACTATCTCTACATATAAGTGATTATTTCAGTGTAGTTTGGTTTAAAGTGATGTCAGTACTTTGTCAAATACATTTGTAAGAAAAGGCAGACACTTTTAGTTTTACAACCCTTTGGAATTCTCTTTCTACAAAACTTCCATTATTCAAGTACTAGGAATGTTTCCCTATAAATGTTTCGCAATCTACAAGAAAACATCATAAAAAACTGTCACAAAAATTTTAACAATAAGCTAGTAAAAAGATCGTGAAAGGTCCATCGCGTTCGAGATGAGTGCAATGACCTTTGAAAAAGAGGCGGTTGGCTTGTCAACCCCCTTCCCCGCCTATCTTCGTAAGAGAATCAGGGCAAAGAGAGGGAAATATTGCTATTTATTTCATCAATTCAATATCACTAATGAAAACATTCCGTTTCCATCGGCATCATGTCTTATGAAAACAAAATTTGATTGATCCCTAGCTAATGCTACCATCTTCTGAGAAGAACACGTATCTTATAATTTGTTTACTTGACTTTAAGCTTTACCCTGCCTAAAATATAAATTTCATAAATCATACTAAAAAAGTACACAAGATGTGTAGGTGCGTTTCACTGTTGTGCTCGCTGTAGTTACATAAAATAATATTTTAAGATTGGATTTTAACCTATAATACGTACATAACAGAGAGCTATGAGTTATTGGCCCTTTAATGTGGTTCAAAAGCATTACTTAGTAAATTTGTACGCAATAAAGCAAATGAAAGAGTTTTAAATGTAAAGTATTTATTTTTATGAACATGTAAATTGTATCTGTGTAGTAATTTTATAATTCAGATGATATAAAAAAAGTTGTTTTGTGTAAGATAAATATGAAGAAAACTTTAACTATGTGAATTGTAATACAATCAGTTCTGCACTTTATGTGAGAACGTAGCAATTCCAGTGATACATTTGTGGTGATTCCCGCAGATGAATTCTTCCAATATGTCATAATTGTAAGAAGACGTAGGTCGTAGGTTGTTGGTAGACGAATGCAGACAATATATACAACCATAATTAACGAAAAAATTGTATACTTCTTCCATATATTTAAATTTAAAACGTCTAAAATTGCGTGGCATTGATAAAACTATAAATCTTACTATTGTACTAAAATATTTGTGTTCATAAAACACATAATAATTTATTATCAAATATAATACGAAATAAATTAATTGTATTAAAACTGCACGTCACTCAAATAATATTCTACATCGTATTTATCCAATTAAGTTATTCCATAGTCAGATGACTTTCAATCATCTCACTCTTATGAGACGTCGGCGGAGGTTGAAAATCAGAGTGATCTTAATGAGGACGACAAAGCCTACAACCCCTTCTACCTTATCTTTATGAAATGTATATAAATCTCGAAGTGCTTCATAATATACCACTTTCAAAGCATTTGATTCTCTAATATTTGACGTAAAGTAAAATAAACGCGTTTGGTGAAGAACAATTAAGTTCAAGTTAATATCCAAGGTTTCAATGTGTTTGGGCATCGTTTTAAACGACGACATAAATAAATAGATTTGGAGGGGATTACAGACGTTTTATAGTTACTCCGGGGACAATTATTCATAAGGGTAAGATTTCAAGCAATTCATATTTTCAGGATCTGGTAATGATATGGACTTAGTAGCTTTGACGATGTTGTCCAGTTGCAGGTGTAGGAAGCAGTTGTTGCATTTGCAGAATGTAGATTTTTCTATATAGTTCTGTCTTATTTTATCCCTTTTGTGTGCTTAAAGAATATTGAACCACATACTGGACACTGTAGAGCTTGAAACCCTGTTAGTGACGGAATTACTTGGATACATATAAATAACCGATAATCTAGTAATTAGTATGGAAGTTGAGAGCGGTGATAGTAGAGGTCGTGTCAGGAATGGCCCTATTGACCTGTCCTTACTGAACAGACACTACTTGTGCGACTATTGTGCACTTTAGCTCGTAGTCACAGATGTACTAACACTCAATAATGTATCTTTCACCTAGTACAATCGGAGTTTACTTAGTTGAGTGTTTTTTAATGTGAGTCTCAAAAGGGTCTTGAAAAGACATTATCCCCACGAGAAAAGTATTTGTAATTATTTGAACAATATAATAATAATAATTAGTATTATAGAACACTCTTCGTCAGTTACAGTAAAACTTCTGCGTGGTTTTGGTTTGTTATTCTTAATAAATATTGTCAAAAAACTACCGCTGTATTTTATATAATCTACACTTCAACAGTTCACATTTTAACCGTAATCAAAGTTTGAGAGAGATCTCACTGTCTCGAGTCTCGAACCTCAGTTTTCATTTGAAACGAAGAAATAGAGGGCAGAGCACTTAGATATATATATATATATATATATATATTATATATATATATATATATATATATATATATATATATTATATATCTTGGTATAATATATAATGGTAGCACATTCACCCGGCAAGTGAGAGATCCGGGTTCGAGTCCCGGCGGAGCAAGTACTTTTTGTGAATCAATGTTTATTGAAATTATATATATATATATATATATATATATATATCTCTGTAAATAAATGTTTCTTAGCTGTTCTTATTAGTTTTTATTCTTTTAGAGCCTAGTTTGTTTAATTTTTATTCATTTAGATTCTTGTTCACTTAAAAGTTTCTATATTGTATATGATCCAGCAGAGAAAAACTCACTTTTGGTCTTGAGACATTCTATTATAAAAATCTTTTTCAGTACCACTCATACGTGTGATGAAAAAATATTCAAATTTAAGGTTTTAAAATTTTCTTTGCTTACAGCCCTAATTCAAATCAATTCCATGTTATAAAAACAGTTTTAATATGTAAACATAAATATATCGTAAAGTCATTTAGAAAAGGAAGTGTTATGTCATACTCGAGATTCGATTTTTAATCTTACTCATTCTAGGTCACATCGGCATTTATGTTTTTAATTCTTACAAAAATTAAAACATCTTTTTTTGGTTTCAGTTTTTCAAAATAATATAATTTCTGGAATTTTTCACTGTTAATATTTTAAAATAATGTAATATTCTTCCAGAAGCTCAAAATTTGAACTGAAAAGGAAATATTATTATGTTAGTAAATGATTGCGTGATAAAATATCTATTCAAGTAAAAATCCTTAACCGTCGAGAGTTACTAAATGACCTCTGTTTAAAGACGTGCGGCCAAACGTATACGGTGCCTTTAACTCATGGGCGGATCTCCTTTACTCACAACTTGCTAATTTTAAAGAACATTTATGTACAGTTATTGGGCAAATCTGAAGCTTACCTTAGTTAATAGTTCAATTAAATTAAGTTTATTGCCTTTAGAAGAAGTTCTTGACTCAATGGATTGATGAACCGCTTTCAGCTTTAATGGATTGGGATTTACACGAGATTTTTAATAAAATCACTCAGCTAGTTTAAATAATTTCGTTTTATAATATTACGAAGTAATCTTTTCTTATTTTTTTTTATATTTCGTACTAAATAAATAAAAGCCGTTGTAAAAATGTATTATAAAAATATCTTTCCAGATTTATTCTAAAAAATACAAATAATAATTAAAGTCTTATATTTCTGAGTGGTATTCTTGGATTGTTTTCGACCACTTTAAGACCATTGATACAAGAGCATGCGAGAAGTTGTAAATATAACAATTTACTTATATTTCACAACTGTCAATGATTGAGAAACGTTTAAAACATATTCATTGTTTACAAGCCAAGCGGTCATTAGAAGTGGGGTATAAATATATACTTGTGTGTGTGTATGTGTGTGTGCACGCACGCGCGCGTACGCGTGTGTGAGTGTTTTTGTGTGTACTATACATTATACTTTTATGTATAAGTATAATTTTCTCTTTCTCCGTTGAACTTTTTTTTAGATTTAATTTTGAAAGCTTCATACATAAACTAATAAATTATGTATTGCTACGTACAACAATGTTTACACAGAACTGTTTATTACATACAAACAGCCTAAACATTTACCATATAAATTGTACTAACATGCATTTGTTGGTAAGTAAAAAAATATTGACCTTATATGAGTATAAACAATACAGGAAAGAAAGTCATATAAGCAGATCATGTAAACGTGCTCGACATATATTTCAGATTATGCAAATGGCGGATAGTTTTGGAACTAACGTTGCTGCAACTCCAGGTGGCTTTTCGCCAGAACGATCTTGAAAGTAATGGAGAGGGTGTTTTAGTTAAAACTTTATAGGGTTGCCTTTCGAACATAATAGTTATTTAAACTATATTTTATAAGTCTGTTCTTTCTTTCTTAATTTTTCTAAAACCATACACTTGTAAGTAAAAAATTAAAACGATATGTGTATACATGTCTTGTTTGTGTATAAACATTACAGATTTAGAAAAGAATAATAATTTGATTATTTTGATGACATTTGTTTTTAAGGGAGTCTCTGTATCTTAGTTTTTATTTTTTTACCATTAGAAATAAATCCAGACCCTTCTGTAAATACGAGGCAGTCAATAATTTATTGACATTTTATTACTCTTACGTTTCAGTTTAAGACATTTAAATAAATCTATGACGCAAAGGGTGAACCATCTATAAAGAGCAATGAACTTGTACACTGTATAAGTAACAAAATCAATCTAACTTAATGTAGCTATTTCTGATGTTTAAAAGTGAATACAATAAGACTTAAAATGATTCTTTGTTTTACTCAGCATATTATGTAAAACAATGCAAATTATGTCATGTAACACTGCGGTTGCGTGGAACATATCAAATCTAGCTCGTTTAGTTTTTGGAATTTAGTGCGGGCAGACATGAAAAGATTGGGAACGGAAATTTTATTGTTCATCCCCAGACGAGTTACAAATTGTGTGAGAGATAGGTAAAACCGCTGAGTGAAATACCTCGGATAGACATGCAATATCATAGAACTCATTCTTTCGATGTAGAAATGAAGTTCCTCGGAAAATGTTATATTATTGTAACGTGTCTATAGTAAGCTTATCTACTATAAACTAATTACAACTATTTTTGTTTTAGTATAAGAGAGATCAATGGAATTCAATAATTAACCTCAGTATAAATTAACAGTGATTTTTTTAATTAAAATTTGAAATCAATAATACAGCAACGCCAAGCTATCTTTCTTTACTTTTAATTTATTCTCAATTAAATCTTATTTATAACTCATCAAAACTTTACAAGTCCAGTCTTAAAATTAACAATCAGTCAGTCATTCAACAATTGTATCCTTCTAGTTCTCAGTGCTAATGTTTTCCACAGAAACTCAAAATTAAAATCTTCATTAAACTTCAAAATAAAATAATCTTCTTCAAATATAAAATGATATAAATAATAAAACAATACTTCTTCTCAAAATAAAAATAAAACAAATTAAGGTAATATTAAAATATAATATATGAACCAAGACAATGTCCAACCAGTTAAAGTCAAAAATTTATCTATTTCAAACTACTTATTTTCTGTAAGTTTCCAATTTACAAATCATTGAATTATCCAGAATTGTTCGCTTGGCTTTGAATGTTAAATTTAGCAACTAGTTAAATATATATAGAATCTCAGAAGATTAAATAAATTTTCTTTTTCAGTAGATTATTCCTGATTAAACCAAATTGAACAGGAAAATATCATCAAGTAAATTTTCTATTTCAATATTAAATCCTAAATTTCACAGTACCTCGCACTTCTCCAGAAGACTTCACCAAGTAACCGAAATGGCTATTATATATTACTTAATTGAAACACTACTGTAAATTTTGAAAAGAAATTTAAATCTTACAACTCAAAAAACTCAACCTTCTTCCCGAAAAATCAAAACGGCAAGAGTAGGCTAAACCTTAATACGTCTACACTCTCTGAGCACACAGCAAAAGAATCCCATGAAAACGTGGTTGAAGCCACCGGAAGGATCTATAACTCCCTCCCACCATCTAATCAAGCTAACATTGGCCAATCAAAATTGAGCAACACAATGTCTGAGTTGAATGGTACCTATCCAACCCAGACCTGTAACCTAAGCTCAATACCTAGATACAAAAGGAAGCTTCTAGCATTCCTTGAACCCGAATTGACAAGAAATTCAGCACTGCTGGAAGGCTCACAATCTTACAATTCAACTATTATATAAGTTTACAATTCTCTTAATTAAAAATAAAAAATATTCCTACAAATAATTCAATAATATAGGAAGCATCCTATATCCTCCCTACCTTCAATGCTAGAAGCAAGGCTTCTAGTAATAATGAGGACAAACTACTAACATCAATTAGCAAGAGGCTTTAGTAATAATGAGGACAAACTACTAACATCAATTAGCAAGAGGCTTTAGTAATAATGAGGACAAACTACTAACATCAATTAGCAAGGGGCTTTAAAAATAATAAGGACAAACTACTAACATCAATTAGCAAGAGGCTTTAGACCTCACCTACCCTTTACCAGAAATCAAAATATTTTTTATACAATATTCACCTTACAAAGTTCAACCTTGAATATCCCTTAAACAAAGCAGATCAAAGAATAATTTCTTCCTACAATATGTTTACTTACAATTACCTACAATATGTTTACTTACAATTACCTACAATATGTTTACCTAATTACCTACAATCAAAAGAAGTTAAATTCAATTTAAGTTCAGAATATTTAAATTAGTACATTATCAATTAAGTTTACAGTTTAAAACACTAAGTTACTTCTCTAAACATTATTCAATTGAAAACGATAATTTATTCTGTTAATTTAATTACACTACATCAAAACAATCAATATTTTAGAATCACTATAATCTTGATACCTAACAGATTCAGCTATATATAAATCAAATATTTACATTTAATGTTTGGTTAAGTCCAAAACTGATGAACATATGTTTACAATCAAAGTTTAAAATGTAAACAAACAAGAATTATTAATGAATGTTAAATATCTATACTATTTTTCTTAACATCAATTAGACTACTAAAAAAAATTATTTATTGTTACAAATCTTTGTATTTTAAAACCTTAATTCTCCAAGTTTGTTTTGTACCTTAAAGGTACATAAAGTATAATAACCTATTTTAAATTTATTATCATTAAGTCAAAAGTTTTTAAAGATCCTTAAAACTAATTATTTAATTATAACAAGTTTACTTTAACAATCAATAAACATTAATCAGTACATAAACACTTGATTAATTTTGAAATGAATTTAAGCAAATACAAAGATTCATATTTTTACATAATTCATTAATTTAAATGTGAAGTAAGTATTCTAAAACTAACTATTTCGATGAATTTAGAAATGGAAAGTCTGTAGATAACGGTCCTGGTTATTGATCGAGAGCAGTTAACAATCTTATCTCGGTCCTTTGTTTGTGAGGCCCCACTGATAATCGACAGTCGCTTCCGAAGTAGTACTGCGGTGCCTCGGCCAGCTCGGATATCTCCTTCACCTGGTCCACACTCAACAACTTCGTTCCCTGGTATAGAATTTGTCTCGTTCTCAGCAATGGTTCCATATGAAACATTTATTTACAACCCTTTAAAAGTATATCTGTAAAGGTTAAATTATCAAATGTCCCTTTTTATTCACTCAGTACAATTCTTTGTATACCCCCAAAACGCTTAAGTTATTTCACAAATACATTTATTTCGTCAGTCAACAACTTCATCAATCCACAGCACAAATCTTTACCATAAGGAGCTTTCTACAAGATCATCTCTTCTCATCTTTAACTGTGCAGTGCAGTGCTGTTAAAATAATGTTCTTTCTTTAAAAATTTTGGTAATCATTGTGGTGCAAATTAATACAAGTTAAATTCTTTTTATTTTAATTTTACTCAGTGCTAGTTACTTGTTTAGTTATTATGGATAACCAATCCAGGTAACAATTATATATAAGCTGTATCCTTTTTCACTAATTATTTTAATCTTAGTTTAGTGCTTATAATGAGGTAATATCATGTTGTTCTTTCTCACTTTCACTGTGTAAACATTTACTCAGGGTTGTTGGAACATTTCATGTTATAGACCACAACCTGGGATTTTCACAACAAATACAGATTATTTTTCCATCCAAACTTGTTATTACAATAGGTAGGGTAGGATTCACATTCACCAAATATATATAGTGTGTCTGTATGCGTGAACTAAACACATGTCTCATTGTACTTTCACTCACATAGTAACATGTAGGTAGATTTCATAAAACATTAGTAACATCTATAACTAATTGGTTTGTTTATAAAATCTCACATTATTACATACTCATTAATCGTACAAGTCTCATGTATTAAACACTCACAGTCCATGTCCAACCCAATCAACACACGTCTCATTGTACTTTCACTCATATGGTAACATGTACGTAGATTTAATAAAACATTAGTAATATCTATAACTAATTGGTTTGTTTATCAAATCTCACATGATCACATATTCATTAATAGTACAAGTTTCATGTATTAAAGACTCACAGTCCATATCCTACCCTGAAATTTACACCATACACTTTCTACACCTATATTCATTTTACCATCATTTTTTACCAGCTTCATGTTCAAGCTGTGAACTCGCTTATATATGTTTGCATCTCTCAGATCTTGCACCACCAAACTGACATCTGAAATTACTGCAATAATTTTTGTAGGGTCCTTTCATAAATGGCATCCAACTCCTTTCTCTGAAAATTAACTTTACAAAACACAATATCATCCTTCTTAAATCTAACATTGTTACCATATTTACTTAGTTTCTGATTTTTCAAACATTGTTGCTTCAAATTTCTAACTGCATTGATTGGTAATTCTAAGCAATATATGGGTCAACCTCGATTTTTCTCATATTACTATATAATGTTCCAATAGTCAATTAGAAAAGGAAATGACTAGAATTTCTTGCCGGAAAGCAGTTATAGGGAGCAGGCAAATCATATTACAATATAATGTTCCAATGGTCAATTAGAAAAGGAAATGACTAGAATTTCTTGCTGGAAAAGCAGTTATAGGGAGCAGGCAACCGCGAGGATTACCTATTAGTGATCAGGGGCACTGACGTGATCTGGGCTTCAAATTTGGAACTACTCGAGTTAATTTTTTTTCTAAAAGAGCAAGCAGCGCGAAGCGCTGCGCAGCGGGCAAGCATCGTGCGTGATCTTCGTATATACTGAATTGATTCAGGCCAAAGGAATGACACAGATTCCTTTACCAGATTTTTACGGAGATTTTGTATTGGGCGGATTATATTGGTTTACTTTGCTTTCCAGCATGTAATTATGTGTTTAAAATTGTTTTACATACATTACCTACATTATATTGAAATATGTAATAACAATTTATTAGAAAGTTTTAATAAAAAAAAGGATCAGCACGATGCCTGCCCGCTGCGCAGCGCTTCGCGCTGCTTGCTCTTTTAGAAAAAAAATTAAACTCGAGTAGTTCCAAATTTTAAGCCCAGATCACGTCAGTGCCCCTGATCACTAATAGGTAACTCTAAGCAATATATGACCGTCTGGCGGTTGCCTGCTCCCTGTAACTGCTTTCCGGCAAGAAATTCTAGTCATTTTCCTTTTCTAATTGACTATTGGAACATTATATAGTAATATGAGAAAAATCGAGGTTGACCCATATATTGCTTAGAATTACCCATTGATTAATTTATTTTGATTCTTTCCCCGTAATTCGTTATCTATTAAGTCCTTCAGATTCCACCTCAAACTTAAACTATTATTTGGTTTATAATTAAACAACAGTTCAAACGGGGTTGATTTCACACTTTCATTGAATGTACTATTTACTGATAATTAAATTTTTCCCAAATGTTTAACCCATCCTCTTTTATTTTCAGAATAATAAACAATTAAAACTTGATTTAAACTTCGTAGATAGACACTCCCCTTTAATTAAAAAAAAATTTATTCTTCAGTAGTTAAACAAGTTGCGTTGTCATCCAATATACATTCAGGTAATGAGAAATTATTAAGTAATACTATTTTCTAAGGCTCTTAACACATTACCTGATGTTATTTCCCGCCGTGGAAGGCACCAAGTTAATTTATTCATATCTTCTACAATCATCATTATATATTGATATCCCTCTAAGATGTTCCACATTGACTACTACCTCTTATTTAGTAAGCTGTCATAATCTTTTTTTTAACTGTACTGCCACAGTCAGGTTTAGTACAAATACCCCTAAATTTAAATTCAAACAACAGTTCTTCTTTTCTAAGTAGGTCCACTTTCAGCGACATCGTTCACTAATCAAAGTTCAGTACTGTTCACAAAGGTCACTTTATATTACAGTTTATTCCTAACAGAATTATTTTTTATTAAAAAATATTTTATCAGTTAATTTAATCTCTTCCTTTAAAGTTCACACAAATACCAATCACTGTTCAAGGCTGCTTCACATCAACCGCTCAATTATACCAAGCAGAGTTGCGCAATTATGTAACGTGTCTATAGTAAGCTTATCTACTATAAACTAATTACAACTATTTTTGTTTTAGTATAAGAGAGATCAATGGAATTCAATAATTAACCTCAGTATAAATTAACAGTGATTTTTTTAATTAAAATTTGAAATCAATAATACAGCAACGCCAAGCTATCTTTCTTTACTTTTAATTTATTCTCAATTAAATCTTATTTATAACTCATCAAAACTTTACAAGTCCAGTCTTAAAATTAACAATCAGTCAGTCATTCAACAATTGTATCCTTCTAGTTCTCAGTGCTAATGTTTTCCACAGAAACTCAAAATTAAAATCTTCATTAAACTTCAAAATAAAATAATCTTCTTCAAATATAAAATGATATAAATAATAAAACAATACTTCTTCTCAAAATAAAAATAAAACAAATTAAGGTAATATTAAAATATAATATATGAACCAAGACAATGTCCAACCAGTTAAAGTCAAAAATTTATCTATTTCAAACTACTTATTTTCTGTAAGTTTCCAATTTACAAATCATTGAATTATCCAGAATTGTTCGCTTGGCTTTGAATGTTAAATTTAGCAACTAGTTAAATATATATAGAATCTCAGAAGATTAAATAAATTTTCTTTTTCAGTAGATTATTCCTGATTAAACCAAATTGAACAGGAAAATATCATCAAGTAAATTTTCTATTTCAATATTAAATCCTAAATTTCACAGTACCTCGCACTTCTCCAGAAGACTTCACCAAGTAACCGAAATGGCTATTATATATTACTTAATTGAAACACTACTGTAAATTTTGAAAAGAAATTTAAATCTTACAACTCAAAAAACTCAACCTTCTTCCCGAAAAATCAAAACGGCAAGAGTAGGCTAAACCTTAATACGTCTACACTCTCTGAGCACACAGCAAAAGAATCCCATGAAAACGTGGTTGAAGCCACCGGAAGGATCTATAACTCCCTCCCACCATCTAATCAAGCTAACATTGGCCAATCAAAATTGAGCAACACAATGTCTGAGTTGAATGGTACCTATCCAACCCAGACCTGTAACCTATGCTCAATACCTAGATACAAAAGGAAGCTTCTAGCATTCCTTGAACCCGAATTGACAAGAAATTCAGCACTGCTGGAAGGCTCACAATCTTACAATTCAACTATTATATAAGCTTACAATTCTCTTAATTAAAAATAAAAATATTCCTACAAATAATTCAATAATATAGGAAGAATCCTATAATTATACTTATTTTATTTTTTATTTTATGGACATTCAGACAGGATTTAAATTTTCTCCAGCCCCTTGAATGATAGGATTTACTGAAGTTCAGCTTACTTAACGTTTTCTCGCGATACACTTTAACTTATATTTGTTGATTACTGAACGTTTTGCTCAAACTCAACCTGTTCGCGTGTAGACTTATTTGCATGTAGTGACGCAAATTGTTATCAAAATATTGGGCGATGATCCATTTAGCCTGATTGTGAATACGTTTCCTGCGTATGAATACAAATCAGAGAATATTTTGATAGGCATGCTGTGTCTTTATTGTACAGACCTCGAGATAATGTGGTACATAAATCTCAAACCACCATTTACGACCAATGGAGTAATTTAAGAAATTTTCAAGCACACTGTTGTGGCAGTTATTGCTGCCTGCTATACTCAGAGGTAATAAGAGCATCATGGGCGTCTATTTATAAATACCAGCTTATTTATTGATATAAGCGATGTTCAAAGGGAAATATTTATATGTCCAGAACCAGTCCTTAGTCACTGGCCCAAAATGAACTCAATAACTTCTTTCGGTATGCTAGGTGTCTCTACACCTAGACCACAAAATATTGTGAAATCTAGGTGAAGAGGTAATCTTATTGTTTTATCGAGTGCACAATGAGTGTATTACGATGTGATAGACACGATCTCTAAGCACGGTCTTTCTGGAATTATTTGTCACCTTTTTTTATTATATCTTCAGGCAAATACGACTCCTGATTGCAGGATTTATGTCTATGACAGCTTCTGATCCCAGACGCTGCAAATAAGAGGTACGTGAACTGGAGCTTAACTCAACATTCACAACTTCAATGTGTGTAGTATTGAAATATAAAATTATGTTAACATGTTAGATTACATTCAAGATGATTTTAAGTCTCTCGAAGACTAGTAAATGGAAATACTTAGTAATAAATAAAATCATTTGTATGCATCTTTTATTTCAAATACGCGATAGAACAATCCCATGTTTTATTTATAAAAATTTTTATCACCTTTTTCTTATAAAATTAAAAGAAAATTTATTGAAAGTCATTTACCGGGATATAAAGATAAATTGAAATGCAGGCAGCAATAAAATATTCATTGTAAGCTATGAATAATTGCGAGTATTATTAAAGATGGTAATTGGTAAACACAGAATCGCAAATATTCTATCGGCTAAGAGTGAATAAAATAACACATTTTAACAATTTCTAAACCTTTAAAAAATCATATGTTAAAAATTTTGTTCACAACACGAAGAAAAGTGTCTTTAAGCGCTTATTAGAATTTCTTATATCGGCTTCACCTCTTTTCTAGAACATTATTACTACCACTTTCGCACCTAGTAATAAAACCTACGATCTTGTATGCTGTAGAGGAAAACCCACATTGTTTTGGCTTTTAACTTTGTATTGTTTTATTTTAATTCTACTGTGACGTGCACATAATACTGTATTATTATAGAAATGAAAAAAAATTGTTTGATTTATATTAAATATTTATGGTATTCATCAATTAGAATGCGGCCGAAGTAGAGAAAGCTGAGTTGCTTCAATACGATAGCATCTCCTTAGAGCCAGGGCAGCTGCCTTACTGTGTGTGACATAGGATTCATAAAACACATGGTGTCATATCCCTTCAACTGAGATTACGATACTTTACCAGTTACGAATCATTTTCGAAAAACAAAAGAATACATCAAGGAGTGGTCAAAACGTATTTTTGAAGGCAGTAAATAATAATAATTTCATTAACTGGGGCAATACAGTACGAATATTTCCAATATTACTTGCAAAAAAGCAAAGATCTTTTATTTAGCTAATAGTTAAGCAAGTGAAGATAAAAAGATAGCCAAATTTAAAAGCATTAGATTATATTCAACATTAAAAATTTGTTTCCCTCTGTTGCACAGCATTAAATCCAATATGTATGCGGACAATAAAACTCTCTTGTGGGTGCTCTCAAACCAATGCGGTGTGCTGCATTCTCTGTATTTATTTGTCTAGTGGACTAGTGCGGCTTGTTATTTAATTGAAAACTAGTGAACAATCACACACACCCACACAATCAAATCACAGTAATCCTGAATTAAACAAACTGTGTAATGATTGGTGTAATACAATCACACGGATAGATGCCTGTAATTTATACATGTAATGGTATTACTCTTAAATGAATTGTATCTATATATTTGTATAAGTTGGCATTAGAATGTGAAATCTCATTATTTTTTAATACTACTAAAATCAATATTGTCAAATTATCTAATTTTAAGGAAATATGTACCTTCCTATACCACCCATGTTTATTTGGATATATTCGTGCCCCACTATCTAATTTTAAGGAAATATGTAGCTTCCTATACCGCCCATGTTTATTTGGATATATTCGTGCCCCACTCACTATCTCAGGAACTTGAAATATGTTTTAAAAGGTTTTATATATATTTTGGTACATTTTTAGACACCTAAGCAGCAATAATGCATTCTGCCAAAAATCACGTGCGATTTTGTTAAATAACTATACATATTTTAATATTGTACATCACGTTTTATTATTGTTTTTCATGTCATATTTTTATCAAAATGGTGGAATTGCTTAAAACTCAAAATATAATAATTTTGTAAAAATTTAAAGCTGATATATTAATTTGCTTCTGGAATAAATGATCACTTGTAAGTGGAAAAAACGTTTTTTGAAAAACGTCATTGAAATAAAAACGTATAGTTGTTAACTGAATTCAAGGAGGTTTTACTTACAATCTAAAACCTTCCAGGATTATAAACCTAATCTCCTTTAGTTTCTCCATCCCATATTTTCTTCTTTTGCGTCTTGGAAAGCCTTACTTAGTAGTTTTCTTGTTATAGGAAACCTATGCAGTTACGCAAGACTAGACTGAAGCTATGTTACAGTAATCCAATAAAAGAAAAACCGTTAGAAAAAAGAAAATGTTCAAGAAAAATACTTGTATTTTCTTGTTTGAATAAATAATAAATTCATCTTTATAATAGTTAAGATTTGAACTCTTTGTGACTATGTTGCAGAATATTAGACATTAATCATTCATGTTGTACCAAGTTGCATGTAAATGTTTAAAATTAATAAAAACATAACAGTAATTGGACAATATCCCACACTTTGGGTTTACCGCGTGGTGCGCAATATAAGTTTTAGAATTTAAATCATATTAATTAAATTTATTACATAGTTTTAAGTAGAGAAGAGCTATAATTTAATTTAGTTTGAATTTAGAATTTTTTAAGAATGCAAATTTGATTGAGACGAGAGCATTTTATTTAAGTTGAAATGCAATATTATCATTCTTTTCAAATGAATTTATAATAAAAAACTTTGTTCCACATTTGACGGTCATACAAAGATTAAAAGTGTGTTCACTCGAGTGTTTTTATTTGAGATTTCCTAGTGACGTAATTTGTTTTAGATTTACATTGAACTCTGAGTTTGTTTACAAAACAGTCCAATAATATTACATAGGCGTAAATATAATTGATGTTCACTAGCATAAATAATTAAAATTAAATCTATACCGACTGGAAAATTCTCATTGGTAACTAATGAATTGATTTATTATAGTTTGTAAACGCACACATTGATTAAAATGAAATTCTTAAATTATAAAAACATGCTGCTCTGTTTAGTTTTATGACGAATATAATTAGTTTGATTTTCAATCAATAGCGTGCAGAAGTACCTAAATGTACTTAAATTGTTTTACAAAATTTAATTTAGTTAAATATAAATAACTTTAAAAATAGAGATTACTCGAAGTTTGGTGCCTTGTTTCCTACTTTATTCATAACGGGTAAAAATCCAAACTCTTTATCGTACAGTACTAATTAGAAAGGTATTGCATTAACATTTGTAATATTGCAAAACGGGGTTTGAGTTCTCACTTTAAAATTTGATAGGATTGACAATATTAAAAGAGTTTTTCAAAGGCATTTAAAATAAGGCAAGTAATGATGTACTTTTTGAGTTGCGGTTAATCTTTTAACTTTATAAATACTTATGTTCTCAGGAGCAGGAACATTTAAAAAGGAAATTCGACAGAAATTATGAATGATGTGCCCTTTTACTTAAATTTAAATATTGTGGATGGTACCGTTCTTTTTATTTCACAATTCTGTTACATTCTGTCCTCAACTTTGATAAAGATCAATATTTGTGAAAACCCTTTGACATATTGTTTTACAGGACATGCAAAATGTTATACATGTTTTTGTTTGCTAATTTGAAGTTTCAACCAGGGAGCTGTAGTTTTGGCATGTAATGTGTATCTAATTTCGTTAAACTGGACTTCCTATTGTTTTATTTACGAAGTTTATTTATAGTATATTGTTTCAAATAATGTTAAAACAACTAAACTTCGTAAAATTAATTTGCTTTTGTCTCTTATTATGAGTTATGTCACTTAAGTTTTTATTTAAAATGGTAATTTTTTTGGAGTATTGAAAGTTAAACAGTTAATTCAGACGAAAAAATGATATTATAACATTTCACTCTCAGGAGAATTTTCAAAGTGTTTTCGTAAGTGAGTAGCGTAACGGCCAAAATATTCAAGTAAATAGTGAGTATATCATTCCAGGTAGTTTGTTTAGTTGCACGTCTGCTTTCATATCTGCCTTTCTCTTTGTTTCCGGCTGAATTTCTCCAGTGGACTTCAGAAAGGCTGATGTATAATTTACAGTATGAATGGGATATTTATAATGTAATTAAATTAGTTTAAATACATACATAATAATGAGAAGCATTTGTAATTTATTCTGAAGTTTATTTAGGACGATTTAACTTACAATATTTTTCAATTGTTTTTAATAATAATACAGTAGGTATCCTTAAAAAGTTTTTAAAATTACCATTGAATATTTTATTAGATGTAAGTTTTAAACTTTCATCAATTCAAAATAAAAAAAAAATAATAATGAATTTATTTTCCAAATACTCGTAACAAAAATAATTACAACAAATCCAACAGTAATACTATAATTCAAAATAGAGTAAACATTACATAGCATATACAAAACAAAAATAATTTGCTCAGGCAAACCAAGGTTACACTAACCAGTTAATCAAAAGGAAAAATATAATTAACAGGATTTTTGTTTACATAATATATAAAAGTATCCTATAGATATGTTTTTTTTTTTAAATGAAACCATCAAAGCAAAACCTGATTGGGGGAAATAACGTGCACTTATTAGATACACGTTATAGATCCTTATTTCGGATCTATAAGGTTTATGATTAATTAATTGTGTAATAATGATAGTCTCAAAGGAAATCGGACTATTGATTATTTGCTTTCCAATAAAACATAGCATTATTAACAAAAAATTAAAGACAATTCTTATTCTATTGAAGACGGGAATCTATATTTGTGTTAAACCAAGAATTTGGCAATTGATACCAGCCGTTACAAATGGGGCCCCCGCTAGTCAGCTTTGTAATTCCGGTGGGGTGTGGTGTTGGTGGTAGTGACCTTGGGATTGGTTGGGGGTTGTGGTGCGTGGCGGTCGGGGGAGTTGGGCTGTGTATTACTAGCGTTGTGGCGTCACTGGCACTGGAACAGCATAACATATGTGAGTCATTTATTCAAAATATACTGTTGGATATTAATCTTGGTTTTTAGTGCCCCCCATGGTACTTTAAGGGTTGCATACAGGATTTTTATTTAGATATTGCTTTACATTAAAACTCATAAAAATTATCAGAAGTTAAATGTGAGGACGTGATGCATTCGCCTAATTCAAAATAACTATTTTCAAGTTCCTAAATCAAATTAAGACAAAGTGAACTATAGGACACAGAATAACCTCACGCTATAACTGCTCGTTATTTTTTCTAAAACGTCACCTAAGGTTTAAATGTTTTATAACCCCTAAAAGCTATTATCACGTTTTAATTTAGTTATAAATAGTCTTGAAAAGCGTAAAATAACACATGTGGAGTATACATTTTAAAAGTATAAACACAAAACGCAAAATTTGTGTTTTCGGTCTGCCACACTTATACAAGCATACGCCACTCCTGTCATCCTCCACTCAAGCCAACCAGTGTTATCGTATCCCCTCCCGCCACATTTACACTCAAAGTATATTACAATATAATATGTTTATAACAAACTGTAACAATATTAATATTTGATTTCATAATTTAATTTGAGCATTTAAAAGTAAACCGTCTTTGTATTTACCACATCAGTAAAAATTATTGATATAATTTATAATATTACAATATTCTGTAACAATACATAAATTTTAACTTTTGCCACGTACATACTTTCGTGCGCGCGCTTTTGTACTTCCATTGAAATAATTCTTCATCAAATCAATAATTGTTATTTTATTATATTATAACTAATTCTTAGGAGTAAATAAAGCGTAATTAGTCATTTTAAAGATGAAGGAAATATAATTATAAGTCACTTGTGTGACTTCATAAGTAAGGAATGCAATATTGTCAGAGTGTACTTCATTTTTTTACATTTGGAGAAGGGATCTGAATACATTACTTCATGAAAGAACTAAATTGAATATTAAAAAAAATTATACGAATGTTAAAGAGCCATTGTAAGGAAAAGATCAGAATGCCTAAACCCACTCGTATTTTTTTTAACTGTTCATTATCTAAACTATATCTTCAGTAAAATATGTCCAAAATTGGTAAAATCTAATCGAGCTGTAATAAGACAGGAGATATTTTACTAGTGATTTAATCCGCTTTCGATTGTCGGAACAAAATGAAGTGCATACTGTCGTCAGCTATTCAAAAGCCAGTCCTGATTAAATACTGATTCTGCGTAGTAGTGTAATCATTTTCTTATGGGCCAAACCATACTACATTCAGATGTCTCTTCTAGCGTACTGCATTGCGATTACCAGAAGCCGAACTGACTTAACCTCATTAAGTAATTTCGAGCAGCGTACTATAATCAGTGTTGTTTAGTAACATTCTCATGATATTATAATGCAATTAGATACCCTGTTGTAAAAATTATCACAACTTTTAATCTTATTAAAAAAATTTGAGAACACTTAATATTATATATACTCCTTTAATAATTAAAGTCATATTGACACAAAATAATGAATTGCAGCACGACAAGACTTACTGATGATAACCTTTTCCGGTCTGTTTATAATAGATTAAACAATAAGTTTCAATAAATTTTTTGCTAATAATTGTCTGGGATATTGTTATTCTAAGTGCAATAAAATAGTTGCTTATGATGATTTTAAAGGAATATTTATAAATATCTTATACATTTTTCTGCTTTTAATTTAACTTAAAAATAAAACTTTCATTAATTATTAATTTTTTTTTATTTATTGAATTAACTTCTTAGTTCTGTAATAAACTGATATAATACAATTATTAATTTAATTTAAGTGAACAATTAAATCATTTTTTTATTTATAATTTATTAAATTAACCATTTAATTAAATTTTTAAGTTATTCAGATTTACCTTCGGACTAAATTGTATTAGAACGTGTTAAAAATATTGTAAGCTGAACTAAAGCTAAGCACATTAATATTGATAAGGGCAAGCAAAAGTTTTCTCTGTTTTACCCAGAGTATATCCCGACGGATATAGACTAAACATTGTAAATAAAACTTTATTTCTATATTTTCTATGAAACCTCAATTTAGATAACATGTACTCACGTGCTCCTTACAATGTCCTTTATTATATCCATAGTGAGGCTTGTTATGTATCACGAGATCTAGCCTTATGTATACTCTTTCCTTGTATTTAAACAATCTTGTAAAGTATGCAAACAGTCTAGTCATTTGCAAACTCTGCCAAAAATTTAATTGTTATTTTTAATATAATTACTAAAATACTAAATAGTACGATAATTACGATTATTTATAATATACTAGAGCGATCATTTTTATATAAATATTGTCTGATTGGTTTGATTGCTCATTTCTAAATGTGAGTTTGTGATTAAGGGTATTTTCAGATGTGTGTTATGAAAGACTATACGAAAGAGTACAAGCAAATCAGATTTAGCTGTTCAGGAAATTAACTAAACCTGTTGACAACAAACTGCTTTACTCTCAATAAGAATATGGGAAAGTAAATGAGATCAACTGGGAGGTTCAAATAAGATTCGAAACTGCAGTTAATAGAGGCTTCAATTAATCAAATATTAAACGTTAAGATGGGTTTTCAAAACTGTTTAGATATGTTTCACTAGAGAACTGTTATAGATATATATTATATCTTTCCATCTATTTGTAAACGGAGGTTCCCAAATAAAATGGTAAAAGCATAAAACAATATATAAAAATAAATAAAGAGTAGTAATCAGAAATGTAAACATTACATGTAAATGTAGCAAATATAAGTTTTGTTTTATACCTTTACAAAAGTTAAAATTAGGTAGGTACTATAATCAATGTAATATAATAAAATAATATTTTAATCACTTTTAGTTAAAAAAAGAATTCTAAATCTTTATGTTTATTATGTACGTAAACAGTATAACAAATTTCCTTTTAAATGGTAAAATTGTAGGAGAATTTTGAGGATTAAGCACAAAACACAGTGCATTTATGTTCTTTGTAGGTCCTTTGTCGTGTAAGATAATACGGGTTTAATAGCTATTGACAAATCGAAATGAGTTTCAGAGTAAATTGCTAGTAATGACGTACTGCAGTCAGCTGTTCACAGAACGATCTGTTTGACTCTGTAAGTCACTATTGATAGCGTAGTATTAATGCTATTCACGGTTCATACTGAGTTTGACACCAAATTGATATTGGTGTTGGAGTGGTGTTTGCAGTGCGTATACGCTACTATTCATTCACTAACTGGTGACGTAATTCAATTATGGAGTCACAGATGAGACGTTAAGCGAACAGTTTTGGATACTCGTTGGTTAAGTTTTGCAGACTAAAAGCACATGTGCGTCATCGAAACTAAAGTAATTGCAGGTAAAAAGTGTGTGAACGTGTGTTTGTTTGGGGGGGGGGGTGAGGGTCGTCTAATCCTTTAGAGGTTCCGGAAAAACTTTAACACAGCTTGTGGTTCACACAGTTACTGTTCCCTCTAGTTTGATAAAAAATTACTCATTAATCGTAGGGCAGTGTGATATAAAACAATTTTTTATGATTTTTATGATTAATAAAAATATCATACCGATATTGAAGATCAAAGTTGCGAGTCTTGGGACACTGTATGTGTTTTCGAAGTATGTGTTTTCTTCTGTAGAAGCTTTAAATAGATCTCATCCGTCGAATATTAGCTGAGCAATGTAACTAGACATAATGCATCACAATATATACACATATTATTGAATTCATCAATTGTAACACATTTTAAATATGACTCTTTGTTCTCGATTTTACCCCCGATATTGGAACTGTAGAGAACTGGGTATGATGATTGGTCGATTTAATAGATGCCATCATTCCACCATGACTTTAAAAAAAGAAGTCACCTACTTCTGATCACTAGATGCAAAAAGATTTTGGTGGCCGATAGCTCCCACTATCCCAAAATCTCAGAGGCCAAAATTTCTTTAAGTCAATGAACGTCTAGAGACAGGAATCTTACAGATGGTAGTAAGTTTTATGGATTATTACTTATTCGTTTAATGAAGCCTATGAGAGCTGGATCTACCTGACGAATGTAGCAGTTCGTACGTAGTATCCATTATTCTTAATATTATTCACGTAACAGGCCTCCAAAGACGGAGGTTTCCAGACACCAGCCACTCCCAGAGGCAGGAAGCACCAAGAGGTCAAGACCTCTCACAGAGGTCAAAATATTACTGGGCATAGTTGTTTTAAAGATGAGATTAACTAGAGGCCAAAATCTAAAGTCAAAGAGGCCTCATTTATTCAATGAGGGCCTCTATAAAATAAAAGTATCCAAATGTTGAAAACCAGATAGTGAAAACTCGAAAAGTCTACTACAAGAATTAGATATAGATTATCATGGCACATTTTTTTTTTTGAAGACAATATTATTATTTAACAATATATGAAGGAATACTCGTGATTAGAGCAGAAGGTAATTTAAATTTTATTGTAAGAACATGGAATGGCCTCTTAAATAACAAGGTCAGTGTTACGCTGTAACTAGGTATAACGAGGTAATATGATAAAGCTGGTAAGTTTTACGACTTTGTCCTGAGTTTATTACGGTTTTAAGTTTTGTACTTCAATATTGATTAAATTATATAAAACCAACATACATATTAAATTTATTCCACTATAAAAGTACTTCTCATTCACATTTTGACAAACAGTTACAGTCAGTTTCGCAAGTAAATAAATATATTAAATTTAAAAAATATATAATAATTACATAGTAAGTAAATCATTACTGCTTAATCTCCGTCGGTAGAAAAAATAATTTACAAATACCTATCATCTGTAAATGTCGAACTGAAGATGCATTATTGGTTTAATAATTAAATTTTTACAACACTGATTATTCAGTAACTCTCAATATTGGTGTGTCAATATAATCATAACACTTTCGAACATTTATATACTCCATCATCCTGAAACCTTATAAAACAAAATGTTATAAGTATATAAGTTTCTTTGTGAAAATTTTGAATTGATTTAGTTACATTGAATCTTAAATTACTTGTATGTAAACTTATTCACTTATAAAGGATTAAACTGCAAATTTCCATAAATCTCTACGGGCGCAATGTTGAAATCTTAATTGCCGTGGAAAAATATGTAGGAATAAATCATCCTATTGAGACAAGTATAAGGAAAGTGTCAATATCGATCTATGTTGTGAAAATTCCTAGATAAAAATTTGTTTATTGGTTACGATTGTCTAAAACAATCAACCACGATATGCGTAACTACTGTATATGTGCCTCATTAAGACAGACTACGTGTATATTTGAACTTTGTGAAAAACATTCTTTTTAATTTATACTAAACAATTTATAAAATGTTAATACGCTATTGTAATAACTACAATAACTTTGGTAGTTATCGTGTTTTATAAACTAAATAACATGTACTGCTAAGAGAACATTATACTAAATGAACTCGGAAGTTTTAAACATTTTAAATACTTTTTCCTTAACACTCTTATCCCATTGTTGAATCTTGAGACTGCTAGTGGGATTTTCATGATACACTCGAAGATACTCGACGACGCAAAAAAAAAAATATACTAAACTTTTCTTTCGTAAATATGAGTGATGACTGATTTAGTAAAAACGATACCCGCACATTAATACATGACACCAATGAGTAGCCTAAATTAATAAAAAATAAACTCTGTAGACAACCGCATTTATTTACATCTATTTCATAGATTTAATTAAGATCGATCCCATTTACAATAAACAATTAAATTGTAGTACGAGTTTGGGCAGATTGCATATAAAAATTCCTTTTCAATACTTTTAATATCTAAAAAAATAATGGATTAAAAAATTCTTTATAATTACCTAATACACATAAAAATTTTCTGTCTATTGTTTGGAATTAGCTAATTTAACATTTTTGCTAGAATTAGAATGGCCGCCATCTTGATAATTTATTGTAATTTGGTAAGACTGGCTGAAAAATCGTCTAGGCTATGTGCAAGTACTGTATTTTTACCATATTTAGTCTGGATATTTTGAAAACTACGGCAGTTGTTGTGTTAAGAAGTGCAAAACAAAAGAAAACTACAAAAACCGGATAATACTATTTGTGGGTGATTCTAATTAGCTGATTTCTAAAACGAATTATTTAAAACGTAATGCAATCATCTAAAATCTTATTTACTCGGTAAATTTATACAGGTTAGAGTAGTTAAGTCATTTAATACTATGTCTAAATGATAATGGATCATTTAAATAACAGCCTGTATAGATTTTGCTGATAAAAAATAGTTACTATAAAACAATACTTGATAAGATATAACGATATTCATAACATGGTAAAGTAACTAATTCTTTAACTAACGCCAATCCTCGTTGCTTAGTAAATTTATACTAATGGTGCATCACAATAGTTATTAAGCAGCGGTTTTCTGATCTAGTCATTAAGTTACTTCATTGAGCAATCCTGTAGTTATAGACCAAAATGTTTTTTAGTTACTAAAGTCTTTCTGTTAATGTACCAAAATCTCTCCTGGAAACTAAAGTCACTCACTAACTTTTTTACAGTTACCATAAAATTACAAAATTTAATACAAATGTTGAGTTTAGCTCCAGTTCATATTTCTCTAAGCGTAGCGTCTCAAATCTGAAGCTGTGTCGCAGACTTGACTTATGATATCTGGAGTCATGATATTTTGAAGAGATTTAAGAAAGCCGGTAATGCAGAAGCCGTCAAAAAGGGAGAAATAAACGAAAAGATTTCAATGTATTTTGAGAAAAAAAAACATTTTAATAAAAAAAAGCATTTTAATAATAAAAAGTTTTGTTGTAAATAAATCTAATTAATATCCTTAGGGAAGGTCATATGAAGTCCCTGCGGGTCTTCTCTAATCTAAAGAAAGTATTCATAGATATTTGGTTGCAGCGGTATACTTTGTTTCCATCTACCGATGTTCTTGAAATTTGTATGTTATGTCACACAAGCACAACAATGGTGGCTATCTCATTTACTACTCTTTAGTAGTAACTTTCCACTACTAACTAGTATTAATATTTTAGCAGAGAAACATCACCATGTAACCGATGATGACATTACATGAAGGTATTTACAATATGCATTTAAGAATAATACTTTAGGATATCATGACAAAAACTTTTTCTTAATAGGCAGAAGCTTAGTTTAAATTATTCACACTGGTTTAATTTATGGTTAGATTTAAATCTTTTCGATGATCCTGTATACTTTTATATAAGTACGATTATATTAAGTGACAATAGAATCTTTGTATAGAGGAATAAAATGTATTAGTTTAGACTAAACGTATGACTAACAATTTGTCCAACATATTGTAGAATATTGCCTGATTTAGAAATTTATGGCCTTGCAAATTTAATCACAGCTTATTTAATCACTCTAGTAAGTCACTTGCTTCAAATTATACGTCCATTTTGGTAGTCGTGGATGCAAATGTAAAACGGCTGGATGGATTATAAGTCCCATCGACTGCAGCTATCACTGTCATGCGTCTTATAGATTTGTAAGTGACTAACAAGAAAGGTCAAGTTGCTTATGTCACCCTAATATCCACATATTACTTAAACAAAGGTGCACCCAGAATAACAAATTTTCCTGCGCCCTTGATTTTAAACAGCTGTAACCTGAGTTTTTTAATTATTTATTTTAACAAAGTTCATTCAACAATTCAGTTGGAAACATATCTAAACTATATATACATAGTACTAATACATTTTATAAAACTGTTTGTAAAAATCAAACAAAACACAAAGATCACGATATTAGAAGTGAATCTTAGAAAATAATTACAAACTAATTAGTAGTATTTTTATTTAATATAAATTATATATACATTTCATATACATTAGTATAATTTATTTATCTTTAAATAAAAAGATAATGAGTTAAATGATTGTATTAGCAAAGACAGCATCAGTTAAACGTATTCCTAGTTTTTGGCCCTAGTACTCTATTTGTAAAAGTAAACTATTTTGTAAAAGTAAGCAATGCATCGCTTAAAATCTTATATGAAGAGTTTGGACGTAACCGTTATGTCAGCCACTGTCTTCTTTGTGTGCGTTTTGACGTACTCATTACGTAGCGCTACATATGATACAAAATATTAAATTTTCTTAAATATTTTCCAATTTTAATTATTGGAATCGCATACTGGGTTGTACAGCAGTTTGGTCTCATAAAATATATCATATGTTTAGATCAATGATCGGTATAGATTAGTTGTTGGCCATCAACATTCTTTAGTCATAATTCTCACAGCTGGTTGTGACATATCTACCATATGTGCCACATATGCAGCTGCAACCGAAATGCCCTGCAGTGTTGGATATCAATACAAACAGATACTTCCACCCCGAAGGAAGTTCCGGCATCAGACGTCCCTTTACCCTCAACCACAAATCCCAGTGAATAGAAGCAGTCTTCCTTTTCCTGTATTTCAAAACCGCAGATATCCCGCTAAGGAAATTGAGTCTTGCATCTGAAATAGATATGTAATTAAATGGCTGTGTGTTTCATTATAGTAATTAACTCGTAAACTAATTACTGTACACATTTAAATGTTTCCAAATGTAACGAAGGACAAAGTATGGTAACATACGATTGAAATATTTTACCTGGTAGACCTGTGTCCACCACCCTACTCAATTCTCCTTCCACACTGACATACTGTGTTCCTGCGCGAAAATCAACTAATCAAAGACACCTTGGTCTTTACTTTATAAGTGGCCCATGAGCCGAGGCCAATTTACATTTTATAAGTACTCGTATAGATGGAGAAATCGACAGCACTTTCTAGAATCGACAGAAGGTTTTTCCATTAAAATGAAATCAGCCTACGACACGCTGTTTATGATTGAGTTTAAAATGAAGGGTGTAAAAAGGTTAAAAATATGAAATGATAATAATAAATGTGTTTACCTTCACACATTTAAAATCGTCAGATAAGTAAATGAATGTTTTAAATGAGCGTCGGCTTATCATAGACATACTATGAAAGTGGAGACTTTTACAGTTTTTATAGTTCGAATGTTAATGTGTTAATAGCTATAAAATATAATCGGAGAAGAATTGTCGATTCTTATTTTTAACACTTTCGTTACCCTCCCATTTTGATTTCCTCCAAAAGGCTAACAATCGTTTTATTTCTTAGGAAAAATACCTCCATGGTTGAAAAATGTCTTAAGAAACTAGGTCTTGTACTTTTACGGTAGAAAATGTTCTTTGCTCATAGACTACCAAAGCATACTGTTCGTAGCAAATTTTAGTCTATTACATATTGTACTGTCACAAGTTTAGCAATAAAATTTATAAACGTTAAAAACAAAATCATTTTGTTGTTTATCACACAAAATAATTGTTATTAATAAATAAAAGACACGATACCTTAAGGATCATCTTTGCTTCTCCACCTCCAAATTTTATCTACTTTTTAAGAAATAAAGTTTTTACGACAGTCAATTGTTAAAAGGTGAATACTCAATACTAACCAAACTATTAATTTACTTAGACGTAATTTAGTAAGACGTGTAGTGACCTGTATTCTGTAGTTCAGTTGTAACAATAATTAGTGTTGTCGAAGAAGAGATCAGATTCCAGATCTCGAAACGTAGTGTTACTGAATTTTTGTTTTACTGAACTATGGCAAATGTCCGGAAAATCCTGTTTCCATCACAATCCTTCCTTCGTAAAAAAAAAAACTTCAAACAAAGAATTGTAGAGTGTTACTTATTGAGATATAATGGTATAAAAGCAGTTTTAAAATGATTAGTGTATTCTCTAAGCTAATTCCCATTTCTCAGTTTAAAATAATCAATATTAACTAATAAGTCTTGGTTTTTATCTTTACTAGACATGCGCTCTTCTTACAGGGGTTCCAAATTATTAGAAACTGTGTAGTAGACTTATGAGAAATATTTAATAATGTATAATTCAATAATAGTTTATTATTTCAAGTTAAAAAAAAAAAAACTAAACTATATATGAATAAGAACAAAATTACAACTTTTATATTATAGACGATCGTTATATCCAGGGGGTTGCCTTATAAGGAGCAAATTTAAATTCCGAAGCATTTCTTTCAGTTAGTAATTGTCTGCTATTTCTGCTAAGACGTCGATTTTAATGGCGTAGAAATTACTCCAGAGATAGAGTAATTTTGACTGAACATAATCCAAATTTTCTTACAGAATAGTTGCAATTCATACCAGAATAGTTGGATTTGAGTTTGAAGAACACTGTTTTTGGTTTCTGAATTTAGATAGTAAAACAAGTTTTATGAATATTATCTAAGTATTAAAGTGAATTTACCTTCTACGTATTTGATTGGGTAGTTTTTACCATACCTTTGGAACTTTAACTCTCTAACACCAGTGTAAAGGGACCTTAAATTCGAAGACAGTGGAATTCTTAGTGAAAGCACTTAACACGATGGAGTCATATGCTATTTTTGTACCGAAAGTAGGCATACATCAGGGTATTAACACTCACAGTACACATGTATCACCGTTAAAAGTTAAGACCGTTAGAGTTTAATCGAAATTGCGATAGGATCGTATTTGGTTTTGCGTTTGTAAAAAAGGTTTGTTTAGAATGATTTATGTTTTCGACACCAAATTTCAATTTGTATTTTCCATAGTAAATTATACATTTTACATTAATACTAAAATTAAACTTATCAAAATCGTATGACTATATGTTTTGTATTAAGGTTAAATTAAATACGGACCAGAATTACATAAAAGTTTTGTATATATTCGTTGAGTTGTGATTTGTACGGGCAAAGGGAATAAAAGTGATTGTAAAACACTAAAGTGGGTAAAATATATTCGGGGTGAGTCAGAAAAACGTGCTGAATGAAATTTATAACACATTATAAACAGACAGTTATAACATCCGACGTCAATAGGCCATAATGTCAGATTTATTCCTGGGAAACGGTCGCCGTAGGACAGAACACCCGGAGCGAGTTTACGATGTTTACATCTTCCAACCGTTCACCGCTGTTAGCTTTCTGGTATATTATCGGTTTCGTGCGAGGGAAAGTTAGGCGTAATTTTTATATATGTATAAATTTCAGCTTTATTATTGTGAGCATATTTCAACAAACGCAGAATAAAAAACAATTACTAAGTAAAATTAATGATATTGAGTATTATCCATAAAAAATGCAAGCACAAAAATATTTATATGATTTTAAAAAATTGTTTCATTTAATTTCACTAACTGCTATTTAAAAATCCATTGAAATTTCTCATTAGTGATAGAATTGTGTAAGAACTTGCTTGATGCCTTTCGATAGAAGATAAGACTTGGCAAATATAGACAAAGGGATTGGAAAGTAACAGGTAATGTTGCTGTAAACTCATTATGACTAACGATGTGTCTCGTATTGACAGTTAAAATATATCAGTGCCCTATGTCAACTTCACAGACCTCATTTTCCTTAGAATTAAACACTGTCATATATAAAATAGTACTAAATAATTTCAGAAATTAAGTTAATTAGGTTTTATTCGGAATAAGCAGTATGAAATTCGCCTTAAGAGCTTTTAGATTAATAAATACCTAAACACGAAACCATTTCATAATTTGTATAACCAAAATTTACAAAAATTGAGGAAATTTCATTTAACAGTTAAAAATAATTAGTTACTTAGCATTTGCACAGTTATTTTTTTAATTTAGGCACTTACAAATTAAGAATGTTATGAAGTTAATTTCACGTTTAAGAAGTATTAGTGCATAATAACACAAATATGTATATTACAAAACAGGGATTTAAAAATTTAATTTTTCTTAACAACCTTTTTAAACGATTAATATATGTAAGTTAACATACGTTTTTCCAATTAAACCTAAAAAAAAAAAAAAAAACACTCTTGCTCGTTGTAACCATATAGACACATGTATATGTAGATTACCCATACAGAGTGTTCATTTGTCACTGTATTATATGCTCTGATACAGGTCAGGGGCGCATTTACCGTATCGCACATGTCGTAGGTTCGTGGGCCCTGGGGCCACACAAATAGGTTATTAAAATATACAGTACAAATATTTTAGGTCATTTCTGATTTTTGTTTTTCAATAACTGTATACTTTAGAAATCTGATTTTTACTGCTAATATACAGCAAGTAAATGTAAAAATACTATGTTTGCCTATCTTTTATACATAAGTGTATATTACAATTAAGGGCTATAACTGTGGGAGGAACCAACAGGTGGGGATATGCGCAGTTCAGACGTATGTCGTACTTCGATTGTCTGTTGTTCTTATTTATTAAATGATTAAAAACGACTTTAAAATGAATATTTATTATACATTTATTCCTGGTGACAAAACAAAATAAAAATTCTAACCTGAACAAATACTTTGATGCACCAAAGCATAAATAATTAATATTTGTGTACATTCAAAAGTTGATATTCTGTCATTCACGAAATTGGCCGAGTAACGAAATTTACATGTTCTCTTTCTAAAATCGTGTGGGTAACTATCGAGATTGAAGATGGTAGCACTGATATAAAGAAAATTTGCCGTTATGTAGAAGATGTTCATCAAACAGTCTACTTATTCGTGAAAAGACTCAAGGACTCCAAGTGGTCCGCCAGAGTTGAAGCTGCCTTAGCACTAAAAAGACTATGCAGAAATTTAAAATGTTCTTCTAAAACCACACGCAACTGATCATTAAAAACTTTCATATGTAGCACATGCAATAGGACTTGCCAAAAAGCTAACCTTCTAAGAAATTTCCGTTTTTACAATGTTATGGAACCCCTTGCTTGAAAGTCTGAGTAAAACTAGTAAGTGTTTACAAAAAGGAGATTGCAACATGATGATTGCAGTACAGCTGCTGGATTTATTGTAAGACTATTTTTAGTATGTACGTGAGGGTTTCTTAGCAATGAAAGGTGATTTCACAAGCTTATCGATATTTTTGACAGAAACATTTTAATACAAAAAAGATGAAATGAAATGATTTAAAAGAAGATGAAATTTGATGATGAGGCCGCATCCTCAACAGATAATGAGGTTTATATTACAGCGTAGAGATTTAGTGAGAATGGAAATATTCAATGAGGTTTCAGACAGAATTGTTTCTGAATTAAAAACAGACAAGGAAAACTTCAGCATATTTTAAAATGTTTTAGAACTTGTTTTTAGTTCAATACGATTGAATTTTAAGAAGTCACCTAATGAAACTATCCGAAGTTTATTAAAAAGTTCATTGAATTGCCGTTTTTTTTAGAGTTAATAGAGTTTAGACACTTTCATGAGTTCCTGAACGTCTTAGAAGAATCAAATGTAAAAAGTAGACCCACCATAGGTGAAGGAATGGACGTAAACGTGAATAAGAATTGTCAAGAGACATGGCATAATATTTTAGAGAGAAAAAAAGGGTCAAAGAAACCTTTCCCAATCTAGAAACTATCTTGAAAATATTTCTTACAATTCTAATAACCAATGCTCCGGATGAAAGATCCTATAGCGCTTTGAAGAATATATAAAAATATCTTCCCATGACTCTATCAAAAGATCAACTAAATTACTTGACAATTCTCTACATTACAAGAGAAACTTTCAAAAATATCAGCTACTGCAAACTGTAGTAGTCGCTTTTGCTTCTCAGAAAGCCAAGAAAACAACTTATATTTAAACTTTTCTTTAACAAAATTGTAATTTTAAGTATAAGCTACAGTTTCTTGCAATTTTATCATCTTTAAGTGATAAATGCTATTATTTTCAATGCATCCTTAAGAACACTTTATAAAAATTGGTTTCTTTATATTTCATTAAGAACTAATTGATAAAAATACCCATAATAAACTTTGAATCAGTTACGGGTAGCGAGATAGCCCATGATCTAGAATCCATAACATTACGTTAATTTAAAAAAAGTCAATTTATAGTATCTTGAAGGGCAAGATAGGAGTAAGGGCATTTTACAAAAACAAAAAGTAACAATCGCTATTTAATGTCCCGTTAATATTAAGCTGATAGTTACCACAACATTATTTCGTGAACGAAGAGAATATATGTTTTACTGTGAATAATATGTACATTCGTGTAGAAACGGGTTCCATTCCAATATATAAGCAATTTCGAAGAGCTTACCCAAAAACGGTAGCATTGCATTGAAGAACTAAACATGTATATTAAATTGATTTGCTTTTGTACCAAATGACAGTACATGGGTAGATGCTGAAATAAATTTATTTGTTATATTTTCGTCATCGTTAATTTTGTTGAATAAAGCCTTTCATGGGAGTGCCGATGGCCGAGCGATCTAAGACGTTGGACTTCGGGTGTGAGTTAGAGATAGCGCAGATTAAAATCCTGTCTGTGACCAAAGTACTTTTATCAGTACCGTCGACCTTGTACTGTATTGACACTTCCCTTTACTGTGTTTGATAAGATTATTGCGCAGGCAAGTGGTCCATGAAGACGGACAGAATAAGGTTTAAAAGGAGATCGGTCTCTTCTTTACATAAAAAAGTAAACAAAACACACAAAAAGGCCTCCAGAAACTGGGCACTGTTATTTTAAATTTGTACCATAACTATCCGTATGGTATCTCGTGAAAGATTCCATCTATATTACTTTCAATTTAGCTGGTAAATTCATTTATATGTAGACAAGAATGAGTTAAGGTGGTAAATGCCCTTACACGGGATTATACTGAAACGTCATTGAAACCTATCAATCTTTGTACTGCCAGCTTTGAAGCCGTGGATATTTCTATTTTTATGATTGCCTATACCCTCACTAGAGAATGAGCTACAGACTGGAAATTTCATCTGTAAATTCAAGCTATACCTGTCTTCTGGCTTACCAATACCTTTTTATATTTATTACACTACTTTATTATACATATATGTAGTCTGAGTGATTGTATTATTTGAGCAATTTTGATTGTATCACGTTGAATCCGATAAAATACCTTCTTACAGCTTAATTAAATTATAATGCAAGATAATGTGGTAATAACTTTATAAAATCAGATTTACATAATTGTCCTAATTTAATGTTTTATGTAAGTTTATTGTTGAATTTATAGATACTAAATAACTCCATACTTTATAACTGAAATAGCTATAACGACCTAATTCTTGAGAACTAAAGTAACATAAACGTCAGGCAAAAAGTGATAGTAATATAACTTATTATTATATTTATATGTACTTCAAAATAAAACTTTTCTGTAACGTACAAATACAATCTTGAACTACAGTAGCTTTCGTATTAATATACATTAGCTGTGACCTTTTAACAGGGTTTTGGTGTCGCAGAGTGTTGAGTTTTTAGTAAGTTTGGAACTCACGTTTCAAACCCCTTAATTCTCCTTACTTTCCTTATATCCCACCAACATATTTTATGATTACAGAGATTAATGATTTATTTAACCAACGTTGTTTAAATGGTACAACATTTTTAACAACTTAATATAAATATAAATAATAAAATAACGCCATCAATCATGCATTACCCCTAAAAATGACCATCAAATTAGACGCTTGTGGAATTTTTTATTTTCCACTACTGTTAAGTTGAATAGGAAAACAGAAATCGTAAAACACATAAGTGAAGATCTTCACTTATGTTTAATCGAATTCCATAGAGTTACATATTCCATGTGTGTTAAATATTTTTGCCTTTATAGAGAAATGATGCTTTTTGGAAAATGTTAAGTCTATTATGTAATTTTGTTCTGCAGAGATATATCATGTAAGAAGACATGCAGAACGAAATGTTTCCTGCCCCCCTCCACCACCTCGAGGAAATAGGCTTCGCTAACGTTCTCACTTAATACTTAATTCCTGGTTTATTTTTAACAATTAAAACTTAAGCTGACAATGATTATTTTCTTCATGTTTCAGTCTTTTAATAACCTTGTACTAAAATATTTTTATTTTAGAAACATTTGGCCAAAGCATCTTATAGTTTCTATACAGTTTTATTGCAAGTTCTCAACAGTTTCCATAAAATCGTTTCTGTTCAAGTTACAAGTCCCTGGATAGTTCATGTATACAAGCAATGGGATATTATAAAAAGAAAAATTTTGTAATAGTTTTCTCATGATGGTTATTTTCACACTATTTAGTAATTTTTTATAATACATCGAGAGCTGACTGTGGAAGTTGGAAAACCTTGAGTACTTGCAAGTGACAATCACTGAAATGGATGAACATGTCCACTGAGGGACAATGGCCTGTCTAGTAAGTTCGGCTTACCAGTTGACTTGTGGCCAATACCGATAGTATTACAGTCTCTCGTGGCTCTCTTGACGTGCAATTCACGATTTACTGTGAAATATTGTCCATGTCAGATGTGAAATTCTGTCTCATTTCCACTACACGTTTACAGTTATTTAATTTAAACTCTAACTTTATCACGAAAAACGCTACACGAGGAATTGATTTAAGGTAGTACGTTATGTATTGCTAGGTTTTTTTATAAAAACTAATTTAACAAACAGTAATACTAATTATGAGATAGAAATACTAACAAGGAAAATTATCATATAAAACATTACATTACATACAACAAGTTTAACAGGTTTTTAGTTTTATTAAATGACTACATAATGACAACTTATTCAAGAATATTGTTGTAATAGACGAGCTTCTTCTATGGATTGGTTGCACGATTAGATTTATATTTGTTTTTTCTTACGTTCCCCAGACATAAGAACAAGTAATAATGTATTAAGCTTCAGGTTTTTGTTTGAAAAATTTTGTCCAATTACAAATAAAAAAATTTACAAAATTATAAATATAAATATTGATTAGGACAATTGGACAAACTAACGTAACTGTTAATGCTTAATATATGAAAATTCACAAATTAAACTAATATGATTTCAATGCAAAATACAACGATGTAAAAACTAGAAAAAGAAATATTATGTAAGTTGTTTTATGGAAAGTATGAGAAGCCTACCTATTTGTGGGTGCCAACATACTGTAAATACAAAATAGGGACAGTTGTACTTTAAAATTAACCTTTAGTAAATCGTTAAGTGGATAAAAGTTGAAAACAAAACCTAAAATGAGCAACTTAAATCTATAAAATTCGTATACTTGATACTCTAGATTGTTCCCAACAATAATAAAATCCCACAACGTCCTAACTCTGACCATATAATATCAGTATTCTTTTATGGAAAAAGTATATACAAAGGTCAAAATTAGACGTTGATATGATGAAACTAATTTATGCGGAATGTTTACATCTAATTCTTAATCCGGTGTTAAAATTACGCACATTTTACACTGGCCTAAAATAAACCATTTTAAACGCATCATGTTTGGTAGATTCTTTAATATATACCATTGATTACTTAAAGCCAGTGGGTGTGTAATGTTCCTCTTTTTTGAAAAATTGAAACGTTATCCTTTACACAAAATGGAAGGTGAGAAACGCTCCTTAATACGTATAAAATTTTGGTTAGTGATACAACATTTTGGGGGTAAGGAAAAGGGAAAGAATTGTACGATTATGTTTGGGTTAGATTCTCACGTAAGTGTCACATGAAAATGGAGAACGCAATCTGCAGCTCTGCAGTGGCAACAAGTCGTCTATAACCGTCGCACAAGTGTTTGCCAGCAGTGCGGCGGCGGCAAAATGCCGGAGAGACTCTCAAATGGCTGATTGGTGCTCTCCCAGCCTTCATGTACAGACGCAATGAACTTTATGAACCAAATTTATGGAGCAGTGGGTGAGCCAATGGCGTGTTACCACGCGTGCTCTCGTAGTAACTTCATACATGCATTTGAGATGAACGTGAAGCTTACTAAGCAGACTCAAAGGTGGAGATCATATCATCATGTTGCAATTACCATGAAAGAACGTTACGATTTTCCTGACTACAATTCCTCATCGATCATAGCAATTCTAAAAACTACGTGTTTCACACGCTAATGTAAAACCTTTCATTTATTTGTACGCATAAAGAAATTGTTTGGGAAATTGTATATGATCTTCGATAGTTCAGATGTGTAGCATATCTGCAGAGATTTTTAAAAACAAAAAATCAGAAAAGAAATGCCATCATGCTATCAATGCCAATTGAAGAAATTTGTATACTCGTTCTCTGAAGACGTTGTAAGCAACATGTTGGAACTAAACATACAAAGCAGATCGCAGGATGGAGCAATGTTGGATGGTTGTTAGTTATTGTCCCACTCTATCAAGCTTTTACTCTAATAGAGTTGAATGTGCATTACCATTATCCTCCTGGAAAAAAATTGGGGGGGGGGGGGGTGGGGGGGGGGGGGGGTGGGGGGGGGGGGGGGTGGGGGGGGGGGGGGGTGGGGGGGGGGGGGGGTGGGGGGGGGGGGGGGTGGGGGTCCAAATTTGTTTTTACAAAAGGCAAATAATTGTTAAAGTCTTATATTTCTGAGTGGTATTCTTGGATTGTTTTAGACCACTTTAAGAACCATTGATACAAGAGCACGCTAGAAGTTGTAAATATAACAATTTACTTATATGTCGCAACTGTCAATTATTGAGAAACGTTAAAAACATATTCATTGTTTACAAGACAAGCGGTCATTAGAAGTGGGGTATAAAAATATATTTGTGTGTGTGTGCACGCACGCGCGCGTACGCGTGTGGTGAGTGTTTTTGTGTGTACTATACATTATAATTTTATGTATAAGTATACGTTTCTCTTTCTCTCGTTGAACTTTTTTTAGATTTAACTTTGAAAGCTTCATACATAAACTAATAAATTATGTATTGCTACGTACAACAATGTTTACACAGAACTGTTGATTTAATTTAACAGCCTAAACATTTACCATATAAATTGTACTAACATGCATTGTTGTTAAGTAAAAAAATATTGATTTTATAATGAGTATAAAAAAAATACAGGAAAGAAAGTCACATAAGCAGATCATGGAAACGTGCTCGACATATATTCCAGATTATGCAAATGGCGGATAGTTTTTGGAACTAACGTTGCTGCAACTCCAGATGGCTTTTCGCCAGAACGATCTTGAAAGTAATGGAGAGGGTGTTTTAGTTAAAACTTTATAGGGTTGCCTTTCGAACATAATAGTTATTAAAACAATATTTTATAAGTCTGTTCTTTCTTTCTTACTTTTTCTAAAACCATACACTTGTAAGTAAAAAATTAAAACGATATGTGTATACATGTCTTGTTTGTTTATAAAACATTACAGATTTAGAAAAGAATAATAATTTGATTATTTTGATGACATTTGTTTTTAAGGAGTCTCTGTATCTTAGTTTTTATATTTTTTACCATTAGAAATAAATCCAGATCCTTCTGTAAATACGAGGCAGTCAACAATTTATTGATATTTTATTACTCTTATGTTTCAGTTTAAGACAGTTAAATAAATCTATGACGCAAAGGGTGAACCATCTATAAAGAGCAATGAACTTGTACACTGTATAAGTAACAAAATCAATCTAACTTAATGTAGCTATTTCTGATGTTTAAAAGTGAATACACTAAGACTTAAAATGATTCTTTGTTTTACTCAGAATATTATGTAAAACGAAGTAAGCCAAATTACGTGTCACGTAACACTGCGGTTGCGTGGAAAATATCAAATCTAGCTCGTTTCATTTTTGAAATTTAGTGGGGGCAGACATGAAAAGATTGGGAACGGAAATTTTATTGTTCATCCCCAGACGAGTTACAAATTGTGTGAGAGATAGGTAAAACCGCTGAGCCAAATACCTCGGATAGACATGCAATATCATAGAACTCATTCTTTCGATGTAGAAATGAAGTTCCTCGGAAAATGTTGTTATATTATACTTATTTTATTTAGTATTTTATGGACATTCAGACAGGATTTAAATTTTCTCCAGCCCCTTGAATGATAGGCTTTACTGAAGTTCAGCTTACTTAACGTTTTCTCGCGATACACTTTAACTTATATTTGTTAATTACTGAAACGTTTTGCTCAAACTCAACCTGTTCGCGTGTAGACTTATTTGCATGTAGTGACGCAAATTGTTATCAAAATATTGGGCGATGATCCATTTAGCCTGATTGTGAATACTTTCCTGCGTATGAATACAAATCAGAGAATATTTTGATAGGCATGCTGTATCTTTATTGTACAGACCTCTACATAATGTGGTACATAAATCTCAAACCACCATTTACGACCATTGGAGTAATTTAAGAAATTTTCAAGCACACTCTTGTGGCAGTTATTGCTGCCTGCTGTACTCAGAGGTAATAAGAGCATCATGGGCGTCTATTATAAATACTAGCTTATTTATTGATATAAGCGATGTTTCAAAGGGAAATATTTATATGTCCAGAACCAGTCCTTAGTCACTGGCCCAAAATGAACTCAATAACTTCTTTCGGTATGCTAGGTGTCTCTACACCTAGACCACAAAATATTGTGAAAATCTAGGTGAAGAGGAAGTAATTTTATTGTTTTATCGAGTGCACAATGAGTGTATTACGATGTGATAGACACGATCTCTAAGCACGGTCTTTCTGGAATTATTTGTCACCTTTTTTTTATTATATCTTCAGGCAAACACGACTCCTGATTGCAGGATTTATGTCTATGACAGCTTCTGATCCCAGACGCTGCAAATAAGAGGTATGTGAACTGGAGCTTAACTCAACATTCACAACTTCAATGTGTGTAGTATTGAAATATAAAACTATGTTAACATGTTAGATTACATTAAAGATGATTTTAAGTCTCTCGAAGGTAAATGGAAATGTAATAAATAAAACCATTTCTATGCATCTTCTATTTCAACTACGGGATAAAACAATTTCATGTATTATTTGTAAAATGTTTAATGACCTCTTTTCTCATAAAATTAAAGAAAATGTATGGAAAGTCATTTACCGGGATATAAAGATAAATTGAGTTGCAGGCAGCAATAAAATATTCATTGTAAGCTATGAGTAATTGCGATTATTATTAAAGATGGTAATTGGTAAACACAGAATTGTAAATCTTCTATCGGCTAAGAGTGAATAAAATAAAACATTAAAAAAATTTTTAGTTATGCTTATCATATAATAAAAAGTTTGTTCACAACACGAAGAAAAGTGACTTTGAGCGCTTATACGAATTTCTGATATCGGCTTCACCTCTTTTGCAGAACACGATTGCGCACCGGAAACTACCACTTTTGCTCCTAGTAATAAAACCTACGATCTTGTATGCTGTAGAGGAAAACCCGCATTGTTTTGGCTTTTAACTTTGTATTTTTAGTTTTAATTCTACTGTGACGTGCACACAATACTGTATTATTATAGCTGTGCCAAAAAAATGATTTGATTTGTATTAAATATTTATTGTATTCATCAATTAGAATGTGGCCGAAGTAGAGAAAAAGCTGTTGC
The DNA here is from genome assembly GCF_021130785.1 of Homalodisca vitripennis. Classification (NCBI taxonomy): domain Eukaryota; kingdom Metazoa; phylum Arthropoda; class Insecta; order Hemiptera; family Cicadellidae; genus Homalodisca; species Homalodisca vitripennis. The sequence goes on along the minus strand of NC_060211.1, from coordinate 146,103,012 downwards.
TTCAAAACGATCGCATCTCCTAGAGCCAGGGCAGCTGCCTTACTGTGTGTGACATAGGATTCATAAACACATGGTGTCATATCCCTTCAAGTGAGATTACGATACTTTACCAGTTACAAATCATTTTGGAAAAAACAAAAGAATACATCAAGGAGTGGTCAAAACGTGTTTTAGAAGGCAGCAAATAATAATAATTTCATTAACTGGGGCAATACAATACGAATATTTCCAATGTTATTTGCAAAAAAAAAGAAAAGATCTTTTATTTAGTTAAGAATTAAGCAAGTGAAGATAAAGAGATAGCCAAATTTAAAAACATTAGATTATATTCAGCATTAAAAATTTGTTTCCCTCTGTTGCACAGCATTAAATCCAATATGTATGCGGACAATAAAACTCTCTTGTGGCTGCTCTCAAACCAATGCGGTGTGCTACATTCTCTGTATTTGTTTACATGTATTTATTTGTATAGTGGACTAGTGCGGCCTGTTATTTAATTGAAAACTAGTGAACAATCACACACACCCACACAATCAAATCACAGTAATCCTGAATTAAACAAACTGTGTAATGATTGGTGTAATACAATCACACGGATAGATGCCTGTAATTTATACATGTAATGGTATTACTCTTAAATGAATTGTATCTATATATTTGTATAAGTTGGCATTAGAATTTGAAATCTCATTATTTTTTTAATACTACTAAAATCAATATTGTCAAATTATCTAATTTTAAGGAAATATGTACCTTCCTATACCGCCCATGTTTATTTGGATATATTCGTGCCCCACTCACTATCTCAGGAACTTGAAATATGTTTTAAAAGGTTTTACATATATTTTGGTACATTTTTAGACACCTAAGCAGCAATAATGCATTCTGCCAAAAATCACGTGCGATTTTGTTAAATAACTATACATATTTTAATATTGTACATCACGTTTTATTATTGTTTTTTATGTCATATTTATCAAAATGGTGGAATTGCTTTAAAACTCAAAATATAATAATTTTGTAAAAATTTAAAGCTGATATATTAATTTGCTTCTGGAATAAATGATCACTTGTAAGTGGAAAAAACATTTTTTGGAAAACATCATTGAAATAAAAACGTATAGTTGTTAACTGAATTCAAGGAGGTTTACTTACAATCTAAAACATTCCAGGATTATAAATCGAATCTCCTTTTGTTTCTTCTTCATCCAATATTTTCTTATTTTGCATCTTGGAAAGCTTGCTGACCTCTTTACCTTACTTAGTGGTTTTCTTGTTATAGGAAACCTCATGCAGTTATGCAAAACTAGACTGAAAGCTATATTAAAGTAATCCAATAAAAGTAAAACCGTTAGAAAAAAAGAAAATGTTCAAGAAAAATACTTGTATTTTCTTTTTTGAATAAATGATAAATTCATCTTTATAATAGTTAAGACTTGAACTCTCTGTGACTATGTTGCGAAATATTAGACATGAATCATTAATTTTGTAGCAAGTTGCACGTAAATGTTTTCTTGTTTGAATAAATGATAAATTCATCTTTATAATAGTTAAGATTTGAACTCTCTGTGACTGTGTTGCGAAATATTAGACATTAATCATTAATTTTGTAGCAAGTTGCACGTAAAACGTTTAAAAATTAATAAAAACATAACAGTAATTGGACAATATCCCACACTTTGGGTTTAGCGCGTGGTGCGCAATATAAGTTTTAGAATTTAAATCATATTAATTAAATTTATTACATAGTTTTAAGTAGAGAAGACCTTTAATTTAATTTAGTTTGAATTTAGAAATTTTTGAAGAATGTACATTTGATTGAGAAGAGAGCATTTTATTTAAGTTGAAATTCAATATTATCGTTCTTTTCAAATGAATTTATAATTTTAAAAAACTTTGTTCCACATTTGACGGTCATACAAAGATTAAAAGTGTGTTCACTCGAGTGTTTTTGTTTGAGATTTCCTAGTGACGTAGTTTTTTTTTTAAATTTACATTGAACTCTGAGTTTGTTTACAAAACACTCCAATAATATTTCATAGGCGTAAATATAATTGATGTCACTGGCATAAATAATCAAAATTAAATCAATACCGACTGGAAAATTCTCATTGGTAAGTAATGCATTGATTTATTATAGGTTGTAAACGAACACATTGATTAAAATGTAATTCTTAAATTATAAAAACATGCTGTTCTGTTTAGTTTTATGACGAATATAACTAATTTGATTTTCAATAAATAGCGTGCAGAAGTATTGTACTTTAATTCTTTTACAAACGTTAATTTAGTTTAAATATAAACAACTTTAAAAATAGATATTACTCGAAGTTTGGTGCCTTGTTTCCTATTTTACTCATAACGGGTACAAAATCCAAACTCTTTATCGTACAGTACTAATTAGAAAGGTATTGCATTAAAATTTGTAATATTGTAAAACGGGGTTTGAGTTCTCACCTTAAATTTGATAGAATTTATATATTAAAAGAGTTTTTCAAAAGCATTTAAAATAAGGCAGGTAATGATGTACTTTTTGAGTTACGATTAATTTTTTAACTTTTTAAATACTAATGTTCTCAGGAGCAGCCACATTTAAAAAGGAAATTCGAAAGAAATTATGAATTATGTGGCCTTTTACTTAAATTTAAATATTGTGGATGGTACCGTTCTTTTTAATTCACAATTCTGTTACATTTTGTCCACAATTCTGATAGAAGATCAATATTTTGTGAAAACCCTTTGACATATTGTTTTACAGGACATGTAAAATGTTATACATGTTTTTGTTTGCTAATTTGAGGTTTCAACCAGGGAGCTACAGTTTTGGCATGTGATGTGTATCAAATTTCAATAAACTGGACTTCCTAATGTTTTATTTACGAAGCTTTTTTATAGTATATTGTTGAAAATAATGATAAAACAACTAAACTTCGTAAAAACTAATTTACTTTTGTCTCTTATTATAAGTTATGTCACTTAAGTTTTTATTTTAAAATGGTAATTTTTTTGGAGTATTCAAAGTTAATAAGTTAATTCAGAACAAAAATGATATTATAACACTTCACTCTCAGGAGGATTTTCAAAGTGTTTTCGTAAGTGAGTAGCGTAACGGCCAAAATATTCAAGTAAATAGAGAGTATATCATTCCAGGTAGTTTGTTTTGTTGCATGTCTGCTTTCATATCTGCCTTTCTCTTTGTTTCCGGCTGAATTGCTCCAGTGGACTTCAGAAAGGCTGATGTATAATTTACAGTATGAATGGGATATTTATAATGTAATTAAATTAGTTTAAATACATACATAATAATGATAAGCATTAGTAATTTATTCTGTAATTTATTTAGGAAGATTTAAATTACAATATTTTTCTATTGTTTTTAATAATAATACAGTACGTAGCCTTAAAGAATTTTTAAAATTGCCATTGAATATTTTATTAGATGTAAGTTTTAAACTTTCATCAAATCAAAATATAATAAAAAATAATAATGATAAATTATTTTCCAAATAACAAAAATAATTACAACAAATCCAACAGTAATACAATAATTCAAAATAGAGTAAACATTACATAGCATATACAAAACAAAAATAATTTGCTCAGGCTAACCAAGTTTACACTAACCAGTTAATCAAAAGGAAAAATATAATGAACAGGATTTTTGTTTACATAATATATAAAAGTATCCTATAGATATGTTTTTTGAAAATGAAACCTTCAAAGCAAAACCTGATTGGAGGAAATAACGTGCACTTATTAGATACACGTTATAGATCCTTATTTTGGATCTATAAGGTTTATGATTAATTAATTGCGTAATAATGATAGTCTGAAAGGAAATCGGATTACTGATTATTTGCTTTCCAATAAAACATAGCGTTATTAATAAAAAATTAAAGACAAATCTTATTCTATTGAAGACGGGAATCTATATTTGTGTTTTTAAAACCAAGAATTTGGCAATTGATACCAGCCGTTACAAATGGGGCCCTTTAGTCAGCTTTGTAATTCCGGTGGGGTGTGGTGTTGGTGGTAGTGACCTTGGGTTTGGTTGGGGGTTGTGGTGCGTGGCGGTCAGGGGAGTTGGGCTGTGTATTACTAGCGTTGTGGCGTCACTGGCACTGGAATAGCATAACATATGTGAGTCATTTATTCAAAATATACTGTTGGATATTAATCTTGGTTTTTAGTGCCCCCCTGGTACTTTAAGGGTTGAATACAGGATTTTTATTTAGATATTGCTTTACATTAGAACTCATAAAAGCTATCAGAAGTTAAATGTGAGGTCGTGATGCCTAATTCAAAATAATTATTTTCAAGTTCCTAAATCAAATTAAGACAAAGTGAACTATAGGACACAGAATCACCTCACGCTATAACTGCTGGTTATTTTTCCTAAAACGTCACCTAAGGTTTAAATGTTTTATAACCCCTAAAAGCTATTATCATGTTTTAATTTAGTCATAAATAGTCTTTAAAAGCGTAAAATAACACATCTGGAGTACACATTTTTAAAGTATAAACACAAAACGCAAAATTTGTGTTTTCGGTCTGCCACACTTATACAAGCATACGCCACTCCTGTCATCCTCCACTCAAGCCAACCAGTGTTATCGTATCCCCTCCCGCCACATTTACACTCAAAGTATATTACAATATAATATGTTTATAACAAACTGTAACAATATTACTATTTGATTTCATAATTTAATGTGAGCATTTAAAAGTAAACCGTCTTTGTATTTACCACAGCAGTAAAAATTATTGATATAATTTATAATATTACAATATTCTGTAACAATACATAAATTTTAACTTTTGCCACGTACATACTTTCGTGCGCGCGCTTTTGTACTTCCATTGAAATAATTCTTCATCAAATCAATAATTGTTATTTTATTATATCATAACTAATTCTTAGGAGTAAATAAAGCGTAATTAGTCATTTTAAAGATGAAGGAAATAGAATTATAAGTCACTTGTGTGACTTCATAAGTAAGGAATGCAATATTGTCAGAGTGTACTTCCTTTCTTTACATTTGGAGAAGGGATTTGAATACATTACTTGATGAAAGAACTAAATTGAATATTAACAAAAATTATACGAATGTTAAAGAGCCATTGTAAGGAAAAGATCAGAATGCCTAAACCCACTCGTATTTTTTAACTGTTCATTATCTAACTATATCTTCAGTAAAATATGTCCAAAATTGGTAAATCTAATCGAGCTGTAATAAGACAGGAGATATTTTACTAGTGATTTAATCCGCTTTCGATTGTCGGAACAAAATGAAGTGCATACTGTCGTCAGCTATTCAAAAGCCAGTCTGATTAAATACTGATTCTGCGTAGTAGTGCAATCATTTTCTTATGGGCCAAACCATACTACATTCAGATGTCTCTTCTAGCATACTGCATTGCGATTACCAGAAGCTGAACTGACTTAACCTCATTAAGTAATTTCGAGCAGCGTAGTATAATCAGTGTTGTTTAGTAACATTCTCATGATAGTATAATGCAATTAGATACCCTGTTGTAAAAATTATCACAACTTTTAATCTTATAAAAAAAAATTTGAGAACACTATTTAAGGAGTGTTATATATACTCCTTTAATAATTAAAGTCATATTGATAAAAAATAATGAATTGCAGCACGACAAGACTTACTGATGATAACCTTTTCCGGTCTGTTTATCATAGATCAAACAATAAGTTTCAATATACGTACTTTTTACTAATAATTGTCTGGGATATTGTTATTCTAAGTGCAATAAAATAGTTGCTTATGATGATTTTAAAGGAATATTTGTAAATATGTTATATATTTTTCTGCTTTTAATTTAACTTAAAAATAAACTTTCATTATTTATTAAAAATTTTTTGATTTATTGAATTAACTTCTTAGTTCTGTAATAAACTGATATAATACAATTATTAATTTAATTTAAGTGAACATATAAATCATTTTTTTATTTATAATTTATTAAATTAACCATTTAATTAAATTTTTAAGTTATCCAGATTTACCTTCGGACTAAATTGTATTAGAACGTGTTAAAAATATTGTAAGCTGAACTAAAGCTAAGCACATTAATATTGATAAGGGCATGCAAAAATTTTCTCTGTTTTACCCAGAGTATATCCCGACGGATATAGACTAAACATTGTAAATAAAACTTTATTTCTATATTTTCTATGAAACCTCAATTTAGATAACATGTACTCACGTGCTCCATACAATGTCCTTTATTATATCCGTAGTGAGGCTTGTTATGTATCACGAGATCTAGCATACTCTTTCCTTGTATTTAAACAATCTTGTAAAGTATGCAAACAGTCTAGTCATTTGCAAACACTGCCAATAAGTTTTATTGTTATTTTTAATATAATTACTAAAATACTTAATAGTACGATAATTACGATTATTTATAATATACTAGAGCGATCATTTTTATATAAATATTGCATGATTGGTTTGATTGCTCATTTCTAAATGTGAGTTTGTGATTAAGGGTATTTTCAGATGTGTGTTATGAAAGACTATACGAAAGAGTACAAGGAAAGCGGATTTAGCTGTTCAGGAAATTAACTAAACTTGTTGACAACAAACTGCTTTAGTCTCAATAAGAATATGGGAAAGTAAATGAGATCAACTGGGAGGTTCAAATAAGATTCGAAATTGCAGTTAATAGAGGCTTCAATTAATCAAATATTAAACGTTAAGATGGGTTTTCAAAACTGTTTAGATATGTTTCACTAGAGAACTGTTATAGATATATACTATATCTTTCCATCTATTTGTAAACGGAGGTTCCCAAATAAAATGGTAAAAGCATAAAATAATATATAAAAATAAATAAAGAGTAGTAATCAGAAATGTAAACGTTACATGTAAATGTAGCAAATATAAGTTTTGTTTTATGTCTTTACAAAACAACAATGTTAAAATTAGGTACTATAATCAATAAAATATGATAAAATAATATTTTAAACACTTTTAGTTAAAAAAACCTCTAAATCTTTATGTTTATTATGTACGTAAACAGTATAACAAATTTCCTTTTAAATGGTAATATTGTGGGAGAATTTTGAGGATTAAGCACAAAACACAGTGCATTTATGTCCTTTGTAGGTCCTTTGTCGTGTAAGATAATACGGGTTAATAGCTATTGACAAATCGAAATGAGTTTCAGAGTAAATTGCTAGTAATGACGTACTGCAGTCAGCTGTTCACAGAACGATCTGTTTGACTCTGTAAGTCACTATTGATAGCGTAGTATTAATGCTATTCACGGTTCATACTGAGTTTGACACCAAATTGATATTGGTGTTGGAGTGGTGTTTGCAGTGCGTATACGCTACTATTCATTCACTAACTGGTGACGTAATTCAATTATGGAGTCACAGATGAGACGTTAAGCGAACAGTTTTGGATACTCGTTGGTTAAGTTTTGCAGACTAAAAGCACATGTGCGTCATCGAAACTAAAGTAATTGCAGGTAAAAAGTGTGTGAACGTGTGTTTGTTTGGGGGGGGGGTCGTCTAATCCTTTAGAGGTTCCGGAAAAACTTTAACACAGCTTGTGGTTCACACAGTTACTGTTCCCTCTAGTTTGATAAAAAATTACTCATTCATCGTAGGGCAGTGTGATATAAAACAATTTTTAATGATTTTTATGATTACTAAAAATATCATACCGATATTGAAGATCAAAGTTGCGAGTCTTGGGACACTGTATGTGTTTTCGAAGTATGTGTTTTCTTCTGTAGAAGCTTTAAATAGATCTCATCCGTCGATTATTAGCTGAGCAATGTAACTAGACATAATGCATCACAATATATACACATATTATTAATTTCATCAATTGTAAAACATTTTAAAGATGACTCACTGTTCTCGATTTTACCCCAATATTGGAACTGTAGAGAACTGGGTATGATGATTGGTCGATTTAATAGACGCCATCATTCCACCATGAGATACAAAAAGATTTGGGTAGCCGATAGCTCCCACTATCCCACAATCTCAGAGGCCAAAATCTCTTTAAGTCAATGAACGTCTAGAGACAGGATTCTTACAGATGGTAGTAAGTTTGATGGATTATTACTTATTATTTAAATGAAACCTATGAGAGCTGGATCTACCTGACGAATCTAGCAGTTCCTACGTAGTATCCATTATTCTTAATATTATTCACGTAACAGGCCTCCAAAGATGGAGGTTTCCAGACACCAGCCACTCCCAGAGGCAGGAAACACCAAGAGGTCAAGACCTCTCACAGAGGTCAAAATATTACTGGGCATATAGTTGTTTTAAAGGTGAGATTAACTAGAGGCAAAAATATAAAGTCAAAGAGGCCTCATTTATTCAATGAGGGCCTCTATAAAATAAAAGTATCCAAACGTTGAAAACCAGATAGTGAAAACTCGAAAAGTCTACTACAAGAATTAGATATAGATTATCATGGCACATTTTTTTTTGAAGAAAATATTATTATGTAAGGATATATAAAGGAATACTCATGATTAGAGCAGAAGGTAATTTAAATTTTATTGTAAGAACATGGAATGGCCTCTTAAATAACAAGGTCAGTGTTACGCTGTAACTGGGTATAACGAGAACGAGGTAATATGATAAAGCTGGTAAGTTTTACGACTTTGTCCTGAGTTTATTACGGTTTTAAGTTTTGTACTTAAATATTGATTAAATCTATTTAAAACCAACATACATATTAAATTTATTCCACTATAAAAGTACTTCTCATTCACATTTTGACAAACAGTTACAGTCAGTTTCGCAAGTAAATAAATATATTAAATTTAAAAATATATAATAATTACATAGTAAGTAAATCATTACTGTTTAATCTCCGTCGGTAGAAAAAATAATTTACAAATACCTATCATCTGTAAATGTCGAACTGAAGATGCATTATTGGTTTAATAATTAAATGTTTACAACACTGATTATTCAGTAACTCTCAATATTGGTGTGTCAATATAATCATAACACTTTCGAACATTTATATACTCCATCATCCTGAAACCTTATAAAACAAAATGTTATAAGTATATAAGTTTCTTTGTGAAAATTTTGAATTGATTTAGTGACATTGAATCTTAAATTACTTGTATGTAAACTTATTCACTTATAAAGGATTAAACTGCAAATTTCCATAAATCTCTACGGGCGCAATGTTGAAATCTTAATTGCCATGGAAAAATATGTAGGAATAAATCATCCTATTGAGACAAGTATAAGGAAAGTGTCAATATCGATCTATGTTGTGAAAATTCCTAGATAAAAATTTGTTTATTGGTTACGATTGTCTAAAACAATCAACGACGCCATGCGTAACTACTGTATATGTGCCTCATTAAGACAGACTACGTGTATATTTGAACTTTGTGAAAAACATTCTTTTTAATTTATACTAAACAATTTATAAAATGTTAATACGCTATTGTAATAACTACAAGAACTATGGTAGTTATCGTGTTTTATAAACTAAATATTATGTACTGCTAAGAGAACATTATACTAAATGACCTCAGACGTTTTAAACATTTTAAATAATTTTTCCTTAACATTCTTATCCCATTGATAAATCTTGTGACTGCTAGTGGGGTTTTCAAGATACACTCGAAGATACTCGCCGACGCAAAAAAAGTACTAAACTTATCTTTCGCAAATATGAGTGATGACTGATTTAGTAAAAACGATAGCCACACATTAATACATGACACCAATGGGTAGCTAAATTAATAAAAAATAAACTCTGTAGACAGTCGCATTTATTTACATCTATTTCATATATTTACTTAAGATCGACCCGATTTGCAGTAAACAATTAAATTGTTGCATGAGTTTGGGCAGATTGCATATAAAAACTCCTTTTCAATACTTTTAATGTCTGCCAAAATAATGGATTACAAATTCTTTATAATTACCTACTACACACAACAATTTTGAGTCTATTGTTTGGACTAATTACCTAAGTTAACAGTTTTGCTAGAATTAGAACGGCCGCCATCTTGATAATTTATTGTTATTTGATAAGACTGGCTGAAAATTCGTGTAAACAATGTGCAACTAAATATTTTTACCATATTTAGTCCGGATATTTTGAAAACTACGGCAGTTATTGTGTTAAAAAGTGCAAAACGCAAGAAAAAAAAAAAAAACCCGGATATTCCTTTTTGTGGGTGATTATAATCGGCAGATTTCTAAGACGAATGATCTAAATCGTAATGCTATCATTTAAAAATCATCTATACTCGGTAAATTTCTACAGGTAGAGTAGTTCAGTCATTTAATACTATGTCTAAATGATACTGGATCATTTAAATAACAGTCTGTATAGATTTTGATGATAACATGACAGATGACAAATAGTTACTATAAAACATTACTTGATAAGATATATTCATAAACATGGTAAAGTAACTAATTCTTTAACTAACGACAATCCTTGTTGCTTGGTAAATTTATATTGATAGTGCATCACAATTAGTTATTCAGCGGTTTTTCTGATCTAGTCATTAAGTTACTTCATTGAGCAATCCTGTACTTATAGACCAAAATGTTTTTTAGTTACTAAAGTCTTTCTGTTAATGTACCACAATCTTTCCTGAAAACTAAAGTCACTTAGTAAAGTTTTTTACAGTTAGGCCTACCATAAAATTACATAATTTAATACAAATGTTGAGTTTAGCTCCAGTTCATATTCCTCTAAGCGTACCGTCTCAAATCTGAAGCTGTGTCGCAGACTTGACTTATGATATCTGGAGTCATGGTATTCTGAAGAGATTTAAGAAAGCCGGCAACGCAGAAGCCGTCAAAAAGGGAGAAATAAACGAAAAGATTTCAATGTATTTTGAGAAAAAAATATTTTAATAAAAAAAGTATTTTAATAATGTTTTGTTGGAAATAAATCTAATCAATATCCTTAGGGAAGGTCATATGTAGTCCCTGCGGGTCTTCTCTAATCTAAAGAAAGTATTCATTGATATTTGGTTGCAGCGGTATACTTTGTTTCCATCTACCGATGTTCTTGAAATTTTTATGTTATGTCACACAAGCACAACAATGGTGGCTATCTCATTTACTACTCTTTAGTAGTAACTTTCCACTACTAACTAGTATTAATATTTTAGGAGAGAAACATCAACATGCAAACAATAATGACATTACAGGAAGGTAGGTACAATAAACATTTAAGAATAACACTTTAGGATATCGGGACAAAAACTTTTTCTTAATAGGCAGAAGCTTAATTTAAATTATTCACACTGTAATATATTGTTAGACTTAAATTTTTTCGATGATCCCGTATACTTTTACTTTGCAGGATTATATTAAGTGACAGTTGAATGATTGCATGGAGGAATAAAATGTAGTAGTTTTGACTAAACGCATGACTAACAATTTGTCCAACATATTGTGGAATATTGCCTGATTTAGAAATTTAAGGCCTTGCAAATTTAATCACAGCTTATTTAATCACTCTAGTAATTCACTTGCTTCAAATCATACGTCCATTTTGGTAGTCGTGGATGCAAATGTAAAACGGGTGGAAGACTCGAAGTCCCATCGACTGCAGCGATCACTGTCACGCGTCTTATAGAGTTGTAAGTGACTAACAAGAAAGGTCAAGTTGCTTATGTCACCCTAATATCCACATATTGCTTAAACAAAGGTGCAACCAGAATCATAACTTTTTTGCGTCCTTGATTTTAAACAGGTTTAACCTAAGTTTTTTTAATTATTTATTTTAACAAAAGTTCATTTATTTATTTATTTATTCATCAACGGTATCCACCATTTTTACAATAATAATTAATAATATTTGAATACCACAATACAATATAGGCATACTAATACTATATGAATACACAATAATATATGCATTAAGTATGTGGACAAACAACTAAGACAAAAAAAGTCAGGAGCTGGTGAGCAAAACAGCAAGTGTAACAAGACTAGTGTCCAGACAAGAAAAGAGGGCAACAATCAAAAATAAAACTTGAACGACTACAACAGTAAAATTTTTAAAGCAATAAACTTGAAAACAAACTATAACAATATGATAAAAATTTTAAAAAATAAAAAAATTACATTTCCTAAAGAAATAACAAAAGATAAACCTAGAACAAACTTCAACAACCAAGACAATAACAAACAACAATGAGTTAGGCATACATAAAGTAAAAAAAAGAGTGCAAAAATTTTACCCTAAACAGAAATTGCCATACCTATGATACTGCCACAACAAAAAGCCCAACTAGGGTTTCTTATAAATAATTTGAAATAGTTCATTTCTAAATCCAGTTGGCCTCATGAAGAAGTCAATCAGTGGAGCCACGTCACTGCCACAGCGGAGGAGTCTTGGGACTGATGAGTTATACGCATAGTATGAGGGCATGGATCTTCTCTGGAAGATTGTCCTCGACCTAGTACCTCTTGGGATGGATATGTCGATGTAGCTTAAGATGACCGGGCAATCCAGCACACCACTCACGATCTTGTTCAAAAACACAAGGTCGAGGAACTTCCTTCGGAGAGAGAGGGACTGCAAGCCAAACATGTCCTCCACTTCAGCCACTGGAGTGCCCAGTAAGGTATATCCAAGTCGTATTCCGAGGAGACGCACAAAACTTACCTGAACCCTGTTCAGCATCTCATTGTGGCCAATTTGATAGGGTGACCAAATTACAGAACCGTATTCCAAAACAGGGCGTACTAGGGTCTTGTATAGATTGACCATGGTGATGATTGGGGATCTAAAGTCTCTAGTAGATCTTACAATGAAACCGATGAGAGCATTGGCTCTAGAAGTGACGTTCAAAATATGGTCATTGTAACTTAGGGAGGAGTTTAGAATAACACCAAGGTCACGTATCCTGAACACTCTTTCAAGCTGTTTGCCATTGATGCTGTAGTTGAAATGACGACAGCTCTTGCCACGATGGAATGTCATTACCCTGCACTTGGAAAGATTTAATTCCATGGAGTTGCTGTCGCACCAATCACTTATACTGATCAATGATGATTACAGATCTAGTTGAATTTTGCTCACTCACTAAGCACACAGGTATAAAACTTTGATGTCATCAGCAAACATGGAAAATTTAGTGGTAATAACACCTCCAACGTCATTTATAAATAGATTGAACAGCAGGGGTCCAAGGTGGGATCCCTGCGGTACGCCAGAAAGGACAGGATAAGGCGTTGATGTAGTGCCATCACATTTGACCAGAAACACTCTCTCTTCAGTAGATAATTTTCCAGCCACTTTAACAAGGACCCACAAATCCCATATCCATGCAGCTTTGCAAGCAGAATATGATGATTAACCCTGTCAAATGCTTTTGGCATAATCCAGGTAGACGCAGTCCACTTGGTGACCGCTAACAAGCGCAGAAGTGTGACGACTTCCTGGAATTGAAGAAGATTCGTCACAGTCGAGCGTCCCTCTCATGAATCCATGCTGTTCCATTACCATACAACGGCTAAGCCGAAAGTAGAGGAAGTCGAGAACAACACTTTCAAACACTTTAGCAATGGCAGGTTGAATAGATATAGGACGATAGTTCATAACATTTGCTTTGTCACCTGACTTGTGAATCGGAACAATATAACTCTGCTTGAGAACGGCAGGAAAGACACCTGATCTAAGTAAGGCCCCAAAATGCAGAGCAAGGTGTGGTGCCAAAATGTGAGCACAATGCTTAAGTACCCAGTGGGGGTACGCCGTCAGGACCTGCTCCTTTGTGCTGATCCAATAACTCAAGCCTCGTTGGATGTCTGTGGCAAAAACAGGACAATTAGAGATAGACATATTCCATTCAAAAATCAAACGAAGGTGCGATGACATCAGAGTCACTATAAACTGATGTAAAAAAATTTCAGCAAAAGATTGCATTTGCCATGAGCTTCATGGCAACAATTTATTTATTGCCAACAATTTATTTCATTCAACAATTTATTTGGAAACTATATCTATATCTAAACTATATATAAATAGTACTAATACATTTTATGAAACTGTTTGTGACAATCAAACAAAACACGAAGATGACAATACTAGAAGTGAAAGTTAGAAAATAATTACAAACTAATTAGTAGTATTTTTATTTAATATAAATTATATATATACATTTCATATACATTAGTATAATTTATGTTCTCTAAATAAAAATATAATGAGTTAAATGATTGTATTAGCAAAGATAGCACCACTTACACGTATATTTTAGTTTTTGGCACTAGTACTCTATTTGTAAAAGTAAACTATTTTGTAAAAGTAAGCAATGCATCACTTAAAATCTTATATGAAGAGTTTTGTCGTAACCGTTATGTCAGCCACTGTCTTCTTTGTGTGCGTTTTGACGTACTCTCATTACGTAGCGCTACATATGATATAAATTATTCAATTTTCTTAAATATTTTCCAACTTTAATTATTGGAATCGCATACCGGGTTGTACAGCAGTTTGGTCTCATAAAATATATCATATGTTTAGAACAATGATTGATATACATTATTTGTTGGCCATCAACATTCTTTAGTCATAATTCTCACAGCTGGTTGTGACATATCTACTGTGCCACATATGCAGCTGCAACCGAAATGCCCTGCAGTGTTGGATATCAATACAAACAGATACTTCCACCCCGAAGGAAGTTCCGGCATCAGACGTCCCTTTACCCTCAACCACAAATCCCAGTGAATAGAAGCAGTCTTCCTTTTCCTGTATTTCAAAACCGCAGATATCCGCTAAGGAAATTGAGTCTTGTATCTGAAATAGATATGTAATTAAATGGCTGTGTGTTTCATTATAGTAATTAACTCGTAAACTAATTACTGTACATATTTAAATGTTTCCAAATGTAACGAAGGACAAAGTAAGGTAACATACGACTGAAATATTTTACCTGGTAGATCTGTGTCCACCACCCTACTCAATCCTCCTTCCACACTGACATACTGTGTTCCTGCGCGAAAATCAACTAATCAAAGACTCCTTGGTCTTTACTGTATAAGTGGCCCATGAGCCGAGGCCAATTTACATCGTATAAGTACTCGTATAGATGGAGAAATCATCACTTTCTAGAATTGACAGAAGGATTTTCCCTAAAAATGAAATCAGTCTACGACACGCTGTTTATGATGGAGTTTAATATAAAGGGTGTAAAAAGGTTAAAAATATGAAATGATAATTTTCCCTCAGATTAAATTTGTTTACCTTGACACATTTAATATCTTCAGACAAGTAAATGAATGCTGTAAATAAGCGTCGGCTTATCATAGACATACTATGAAAGTGAAGACTTACAGTTTTTATAGTTTGAATGTTATATTTTATGTATTATATAGCTATAACATATAATCGGAGAATAATTGCCGTTTTCTTATTTTTAACACTTTCGTTACCCTCCCATTTTGATTTCCTCTAAAAGGCTAACAATTGTTTTGTTTCTTAGGAAAAATACCTCCTTGGTTGAAAATGTCTTTGAAAAACTAGGTCTTGTACTTTTACGTTAGAAAATGTTCTTAGCTCACAGACTACCGAAGCATATAGTTCATAGAAAATTTGGTTTATCACATATTGTACTGTAATATTTTTATGTACTTGTATTTTCTGCTAAGACGTCCATTTTGAATAGCGAATAAATTACTCGAGACTCAAGAGTAATTTCGACTGAACAATATTCCAATATCCTTCCAGAATAGTTGCAATTCATACCAGAATAGTTGGATTTGGGTTTGAAGAACACTGTTTTGGGTTTCTGAATTCGGATTGTAAAACAAGTTTTATGAATATTATCTAAGTATTAAAATGAATTTACCTGCTACATCCCATGTATTTGATTGGGTAGTTCTACTATGTCATTGCAACTTGAAATCTCTTAGACCAGTGTAGAGGGATCTTAAATTCGAAGACAGTGGACTTTTTAGTGAAAGCACTTATGATGTAACACGATGGTGTCATATGATATTTTTGTACCGAAAGTAGGTATACATCAGGGTATTTACACTCACGATACACATGTATTACCGTTAAAAGTAATGTTAAGAGAGTTAGAGGTTAATCGAAATTGTGATTGGATCGTATTTGGTTTTGCGTTTGTAAGAAAATTTTGTTTAGAATGATTTATATTTTCGACACCAAATTTCAATTAGCATTTTCCATAGTAAATTATACATTTCACATTAATACTAAAATTAAACTTATCAAAATTATATGACTATATGTTTTGTATTAAGGTTAAATTAAATATGTACCAGAATTACATAACAAGTTTTGTATATATTCGTTGAGTTGTGATTTATACGGGCAATGGGAATAAAAGTGATTGTAAAACACTAAAGTGGGTAAAATATATTCGGGGTGAGTCAGAAAAACGTGCTGAATGAAATTTATAACACATTATAAACAGACAGTTCTCAACATCCGACGTCAATAGGCCATAATGTCAGATTTATTCCTGGGAAACGGTCGCCGTAGGACAGAACACCAGGAGCGAGTTTACGATGTTTACATCTTCCAACCGTTCCGCTGTTAGCTTTCTGGTATATTATCGGTTCGTGCGAGGGAAAGTTAGGCGTAATTTGTATGTATGTATAAATTCCAGCTTTATTATTGTGAGCATATTTCAACAAACGCAGAATAAAAAACAATTACTAAGTAAAATTAATGATATTGAGTATTATCCATAAAAAATGCAAGCACAAAAATATTTATATGATTTTAAAAAATTGTTTCATTTAATTTCACTAACTGCTATTTAAAAATCCATTGACATTTCTCATTGGTGATAGAATTGTGTAAGAACTTGCTTGATGCCTTTCGATAGAAGATATAAAAATATAAGACTTGGCAAATATAGACAAAGGGATTGGAAAGTAACAGCAAATGTTGCTGTACACTCATTATGACTAACGATGTGTCTCGTATTGACAGTTAAAATATATCAGTGCCCTATGTTCACAGACTCCACACATAGTTCACAAAACTTCACAGACCTCATTGCCCTTAGAATTGAACACTGTCATATATTACATAGTACTAAATAATTTCATAAATTAAGTTAATTAGGTTTTATTCTGAATAAGCAGTATGAAATTCGCCTTAAGAGCTTTTAGATTACTAAATACCTAAACATAAAACTCTTTCATAATTTTTATAACAAAAATTTAGAAAATTGAGTAACGTTAATTAAATAGTTTAAATAATTAGTACGATAGCATTTTTACAGTTCCTTATTTCATTAAAGCACTTAAAAATTAAGAATTTTATGAAGTTAATTTCACGTTTCAGAAGTATTAGGGCATAAAACACAAATATGTATATTACAAAACAGGGATTTAAACATTTAATTTTTCTGAACAACTTTTTTAAATGATTAATATATGTAACATACGTTTTTACGTTTAAACCTAAAAAAAACACTCTTGCTCGTTGTAACCATATAGACACATGTATATGTTGAGTACCCATACAGAGTGTTCATTTGTCACTTTATTATATGCTCTGATACAGGTCAGGGGCGCATTTACCGTATCGCACATGTCGTAGGTTGGTGGCCCTGGGGCCTCACAAATAGGTTATTAAAATATACAGTACAAATATTTTAGGTCTTTCCTGATTTTTTTTTTTCAATAACTGTATACTTTAGAAATCTGATTTTTACTTCTAATATACAGCAAATAAATGTAAAAATACTATGTTTGCCTATCTTTTATACATAAGTGTATATTACAATTAGGGGCTAGAACTGTGGGAGCAACCAACAGGTGGGGATATGCGCAGTTCAGACGTATTTTCGTACTTCAAGTGTCTGTTGTTCTTATTTATTAAATGGCTAAAAGGACTTTTAAATGAATATTTATTATAAATTTATTCCTGGTGACAAAACAAAGAAATCAAAATTCTAACCTGAACAAATACTTTGATGCACCAAAGCATAAATAATTAATATTTGTGTATGTTCAAAAGTTGATATTCTGTCATTCACGAAATTGGCCAATTTACGAAATTTACATGTTCACTTTCTAAAATCGTGTGGGTAACTATCGAGATTGAAGATGGTAGCACTGATATACAGAAAATTTGCCGTTCTGTAGAAGATGTTCATCAAACAATCTACCTATTCGTGAAAAGACTCAAGGACTCCAAGTGGTCCGCCAGAGTTGAAGCTGCCTTAGCACTAAAATGACTATGCAGAAATTTAAAATGCTCTTTTAAAAACACGTGCAACTGATCATTAAAAACTTTCATATGAAGCACATGCACTAGGACTTGCCAAAAAGCTAACCTTCTACGAAATTGCCGTTTTTACAATTTTATGGAACCCCTTGCTTGAAAGTCTGAGTAAAACTAGTAAGTGTTTACAAAAAGGAGGGTGCAATATGATGATTGCAGTACAGCTGCTGGATGTATTGTAAGACTATTTTTAGTATATATGTGAGGGTTTCTTAGCAATGGAAGGTGATTTCACAAGCTTATCGATATTTTTGACAGAAAC
Organism: Homalodisca vitripennis; assembly: GCF_021130785.1. Lineage (NCBI taxonomy): Eukaryota > Metazoa > Arthropoda > Insecta > Hemiptera > Cicadellidae > Homalodisca > Homalodisca vitripennis. The sequence continues at coordinate 146,084,481 of NC_060211.1, read as the reverse complement.
ATTTTAATACAAAAAAGATGAAATGAAATGATTTAAAAGAAGATGAAATTTGATGATGAGACCGCATCCTCAACAGATAATGAGGTTATATTACAGGGTAGAGATTTAGTGAGAATGGAAATATTCAATGAGGTTTCAGACATAATTGTTTCCGAATTAAAAACAGACAAGGAAAACTTCAGCATATTTTAAAATGTTTTAGAACTTGCTTTTCGTTCAATACGATTGAATTTTAAGAAGTCACCTAATGAATCTATCCGAAGTTTATTAAAAGTTCATTGAATTGTCGTTTTTTTAGAGTTAATAGAGTTTAGACACTTTCATGAGTTCCTGAACGTCTTAGAAGAATCAAATGTAAAAAGTAGACCCACCATAGGTGAAGGAATGGACGTAAACGTGAGTAAGAATTGTCAAGAGACATGGCATAATATTTTAGAGAGAAAAAAAGGGTCAAAGACACCTTTCCCAATCTAGAAAATATCTTGAAAATATTTCTTACAATTCTAATAACCAATGCTCCGGATGAAAGATCCTTTAGTGCTTTGAAGAGGATATAAAAATATCTTCCCATGACTCTATCAGAAGATCACCTAAATTACTTGGCAATTCTCTACATTAAAAGTGAAACTTTCTAAAATATCAGCTACTACTCGTACAAACTGTAGTAGTCGCTTTTGCTTCTCAGAAAGCCAGAAAACAACGTATATTTAAACTTTCTTTAACAAAATTGTAATTTTAAGTATAAGCTACAGTTTCTTGCAATTTTATCATCTTTAAGTGATAAATGCTATTATTTTCAATGCATCCTTAAGAACACTTTATAAAATTGGTTTCTTTATATTTCATTAAGAACTAATTGATAAACTTACCCATAATAAACTTTGAATCAGTTACGGGTAGCGAGATAGCCCATGATCTAGAATCCATAACATTACGTTAATTTAAAAAAAGTCAATTTATAGTATCTTGAAGGCAAGATAGGAGTAAGGGCATTTTACAAAAACAAAAAGTAACAATCGCTATTTAATGTCCCGTTAATATTAAGCTGATAGTTACCACAACATTATTTCGTTAACGAAGAGAATATATTTTTTACTGTGAATAATATAACTGTACATTCGTGTAGAACGGGTTCCATTCCAATATATAAGCAATTTCGAAGAGCTTACCCAAAAACGGTAGCATTGCATTGAAGAACTAAACATGTATATTAAATTGATTTGCTTTTGTACCAAAAGACAGTACATGGGTAGATGCTGAAATAAATTTATTTGTCATATTTTCGTCATCGTTAATTTTTTTAAATAAAGCCTTACATGGGAGTGCCGATGGCCGAGCGATCTAAGACGTTGGACTTCGGGTGTGAGTTAGAGATAGCGCAGCTTAAAATCCTGTCTGTGGCCAAAGTACTTTTATCAGTACCATCGACCTTGTACTGTATTTACACTTCCCTTTACTGTGTTTGATAAGATTATTGCGCAGGCAAGTGGTCCATGGAGACGGACAGAATAAGGTTTAAAAGGAGATCGGTCTCTTCTTTACATAAAAAAGTAAACAAAATACACAAAAAGGCCTCCAGAAACTGGGCACTGTTATTTTAAATTTGTACCATAACTATCCGTATGGTATCTCGTGAAAGATTCCATCTATATACTTTCAATTTAGCTGGTAAATTCATTTGTATGTAGACAAGAATGAGTTAAGGTGGTAAATGCCCTTACACATGATTATACTGAACGTCATTGAAACCTATCAATCTTTGTACTGCCTGCTTTGAAGCCGTGGATATTTCTTTTTTATGATTGCCTATCCCCTCACTGTACATCTAGAGAATGAGCTACAGACTGGAAATTTCACCTGTAAATTCAAGCTATACCTGTCTTCTGGCTTACCAATACCTTTTATATTTATTACACTACTTTATTATACATATATGTAGTCTGAGTGATTGTAGTATTTGAGCAATTTGATTGTATCACGTCGAATCCGATAAAATACCTTCTTACAGCTTAATTAAATTATAATGCAAGATAATGTGGTAATAACTTTATAAAATCAGATTTACATCATTGTCCTAATTTAATGTTTTATGTAGTTTATGTTGAATTTATAGATACTAAATAACTCCATACTTTATAACTGAAATAGCTATAACGACCTAATTCTTGAGAACTAAAGTAACATAACGTCAGGCAAAAGTGATAGTAATATAACTTATTATTATATTCATATGTACTTCAAAATAAAACTTTTCTGTAACGTACAAATACATCTTGAACTACAGTAGCTTTCGTATTAATATACATTAGCTGTGACCTTTTAACAGGGTTTTGGTGTCGCAGAGTGTTGAGTTTTTAATAAGTTTGGAACTCACGTTTCAAGCCCCTTAATTCTCCTTACTTTCCTTATATCCCACCAACATTTTTATATTACAGAGATTAATGATTTATTTAACCAACGTTGTTTAAATGGTACACATTTTTAACAACTTAATATAAATAATAAAATAACGCCATAATCATGCATTACCCCTAAAAATGACCATCAAATTAGACGCTTGTGGAATTTTTTATTTTCCACTACTGTTAAGTGAATAGGAAAACAGAAATCGTAAAACACATAAGTGAAGATCTTCACTTATGTTTAATCGAATTCCATAGAGTTACATATTCCATGTGTGTTAAATATTTTGCCTTTATAGAAATGATGCTTTTTGGAAAATGTTAAGTCTATTATGTAATTTTGTTCTGCAGATATCATGTAAGAAGACATGCAGAACGAAATGTTTCCAGCCCCCCTCCACCACCTCGAGGAATAGGCTTCGCTAACGTTCAGTTAATACTTAATTCCTGGTTATTTTAACAATTAAAACTTAAGCTGACAATGATTATTTTCTTCATGTTTCAGTCTTTTAATAACCTTACTAAAATATTTTTATTTAGAAACATTTGGCCAAAGCATCTTATAGTTTCTACAGTTTTATTGCAAGTTCTCAACAGTTTCCATAAAATCGTTCTGTTCAAGTTACAAGTCCTGGATAGTTCATATAATTATATACAAGCAATGGGATATTATAAAAAGAAAAATTTTGTAATAGTTTCTCATGATGGCTATTTCACACTATTTAGTAATTTTTTATAATACATCGAAAGCTGACTGTTGACGTTGGCACACCTTGAGTACTTGAAGTGACAATCACTGAAATGGGTGAACATGTCCACTGAGGACAATGGCTGTCTAGTAAGTTCGGCTTACAGTTGACTTGTGGCCAATACCGATAGTATTACAGTCTCTCGTGGCTCTCTTGACGTGCAATTCACGATTTACTGTGAAATATTGTTCATGTCAGATGTGAAATTCTGTCTCATTCCACTACGTTTACAGTTATTAATTTAAACTCTAACTTTATCACGAAAACGCTACACGAGGAAATGATTAAGGTAGTACGTTATGTATTGCTAGGTTTTTTATAAAAACTAATTTAACAAACAGTAATACTATTATGAGATAGAAATAGTAACAAGGAAAATTATCATATAAAACATTACATTACATACAACAAGTTTAACAGGTTTTTAGTTTTATTAAATGACTACATAATGACACTTATTCAAGAATATTGTAATGGACGAGCTTCTTCTATGGATTGGTTGCACGATTAGATTTATATTTGTTTTTTTCTTACGTTCCCCAGACATAAGAACAAGTAATAATGTATTAAGCTTCAGGTTTTTGTTTGAAAAATTTTGTCCAATTACAAATAAAAAATTACAAAATTATAAATTATAAATATTGATTAGGACAATTGGACAAACTAACGTAACTGTTAATGCTTAATATATGAAAATTACAAATTAAACTAATATGATTTCAATGCAAAATACAACGGTAAAAACTAGAAAAAGAAATATTATGTAAGTTGTTTCATGGAAAGTATGAGAAGCCTACCTATTTGTGGGTGCCAACATACTGTAAATAAAAAATAGGGACAGTTGTACTTTAAAAGTAACCTTAGTAAATCGTTAAGTGGATAAAAGTTGAAAACAAAACCTAAAATGAGCAACTTAAATCTATAAAATTCGTATACTTGATACTCTAGATTGTTCTCAACAATAATTAAGTCCCACAATGTCTAACTCTAACCTCAGAATTTCAGTATTCTTTTATGGAAAAATTATAGACAAGGTAAAAATTAGACGTTGAAATCATGAAACTAACTTATGTGGAATATTTACATCTAATTCTTAATCCGGTGTTAAATTACGCACGTTTTACACTGGCCTATAATAAACAATTCTAAACCCATCATGTTTGGTAGATACTTTAAGATATACCATGATTGCTTAAAGCTGTGTTAATGTTCCCTTTTAAAAATTGAAACATTAATCTGTACACAAAACGTGAGGAAAGAAGCTCAAATAAAACATACAAATGGTAAAACATTTTGTTGGTAATAAAATTAAAAGGGAAAGGCGTACGATAATGTTTCACTTAGATTCTCACGTTAGTGTCAATGAAAAGGAGAACGCAACAGCAGATATGTTGTGGGCAACGGGTCGCCTATAACGTCGCACAATTGTTTGCCAGCAGCGGCTGCGGCAAAAAGCCAGAGACTCTCAAATGACTGATTGGTGCTCTTACAGCCTTCATTTAAAGACGTAATGAACTTTATGAACCAATTTATAGAGCAGTGGGTGAGCCAATGGCGTGTTACCACGCGTGCTCTCGTAGTAACTTCATCTTGAGATGAACGTGAAGCTTATTAAGCAGACTCAAAGTGGAGATCGTCTCGTTGATACGGTTGCAATTACATGAAGAGCTTCCGATTTTCCTGACTAAAATTCCTCATCGATCATAGCAATTATAAAAACTACGTTTTTCATACGCAAATGTAAAACCTTTAATTTGTACCTTTAAAGAAATTGTTTGGGAAATTGTCTATATCGATAGTCGACGACAAATTCTGCAGAGATTTTTAAAAACAAAAAATCTGAGAAGAAAAGCCATCATGCTGTTAATGCCAATTGAAGAAATTGTATAGGCATTCTCTGAAGACGTTGTAAGCAACATGTTTGAAGTAACATACAAAGCAGTCGCAGGATGGAAAAATGTTGGGATGGTGTTAGTTGTTGTTCCACTCTATCAAGCTTTTAATCTAATATAGTTGAATGTGCATTACCATTATCCTCCTGGAAAAAATATCTTACCGATCAATGCAATGTCTATTCCAGTAACGAGTTTCAATTACAATACACGATAAATTGTGTAAATATAAATAGAACAAGAATACATTAATGTAAGTAAAATATTTTTTCCATTTGAAAAATTTCACTAAATGTACCGTTACCGATGTTACAGTTTTGGTGATGGTATCAGGAGACATAGCCTAAAATTATCTTAAAGTTGGTAATTTTAATAAAGGATTGAATTGTACTAAGTAGTAACAAGATCGTTCTTCTAACTTAACGAAGTACATTCATAATTCCCTGATAACGTTTATAAGAAATAAGTTGTAGAAGTTCAGTAACGTGGATGAATGAGTTTAATTAACATCCACTTTGACTAAAACAACGAAACTTTTCTTATCATTTTCCAACTTTCCAATGGAGTCAATATGAATCTTCTAAGTTCTGACTTTGTAATTAATAAATTGATGAATAAATTGATAATGAATAAATATCTCTAAAGAAAGTTCAAATATCTGAATGTACATACTATACACATGAAATAGTTATAGTATTATGACATGCCATATCATTATGACATTTTTATAAATTCATATTTAGTTTTTTACTTAGTAACAGTGGTAGATTATTAACGGTCAGTCCACAACAGAAAACACTTGTGTGTTGGCTCAACAGCAGTACGGTACAGAGAAGAAGATGCAGATAGATGTGCACTAATAAATCAAATCTAGCCCTCAAAGCTATGAATGTTAATTTATTATAACACTTTGATGTTATGTACTGACCCTTTGCAGGGAACATCAATGACTGGCGCTTTTTGATCTTTATTTATAAAATATAGCAATAACCCTGAATACTTCCTTTTGTACATTGCAAAACAGCCCAAATACCTTCCTAATAAAAAATACATCTCTTTAACAATAAAATGGATGCAATATTCACAGCTATACGGATCCTGAAATTATAAAATGATCTGACAGCGAAGAGATGGCCACAGAATATTTCTGTTACAGAACTGAACAACCACGAAATTTTGACCACGAACCGCGCAAAACTCCCCCAAAGTAATAAGTTGGCTAGAAGATTGATTCTAGCAAACACTTGTAGTGCAGTAACCTCTTAGCTGAACGGAACCTTTATTATTTTAGCACTGATATGGAAACTAATTTAACAAACAAAAATGTGAATAAATCATGTGGCATATATCCTGAGAAGAATTTCATGAATGTCATAAAAATTTTATTTAACCTCATCTCGTATATATGCAAAAGAATGTATCTTATGATGGTGCATGTCCAAACCTAGGAACTAGGTTCATCGTCTTTTTATTGTGTTAAATTTTCTTCTGCATAATATTGTGTGTCTGTCTACGCAAGACATCTCTAGAATGAGATGAGTTAAAGATATAAAGTTTTATATGAAACCTTAGCGAAGCCTGTTACGAGACGTGGAACGGTGTGTACTTCTGCATTATCTACTCCAACTGATTTTTCAAAGGGGGAAAAGGCGGGTCACTTTAAATTTTGAAATTACACTCCTTATCATGAGACATGTAATTTTAAAAGTGTATTCAATGGAAACACATTCTCTTAGTTTCTCTCTGGAATCAGGTGCTTTTTAAAGTAAATTTTTAAATAAAGAAAAACTCGTTAAACAGCATTTATATCACCACGTCAACTAGTAATCATACTGGTCAAGGATCTTGTCCTGGGAGATTAAATATTTAAGTAGTTGTTAATTTTAGTATTAGTTTGCCAAATTTTTTACGAAATCTTAAAATGTGTTTTTTAGATACTTTATGTGGTGAAATAAAATCTCCACTATACACAAAATAGAATATTGCAACAAATTAAAAACATAAGTGCAAGATTAGTTATAATACAATTAGTGGATTTTTATCCGTTCACCTAAATTATAAAAATACATATAAATCCCATGCTTTTTTTTCCGTGAAATAATTTTTCAAAAATATTTTATTAGTAAAATAACTCTGAAGTATTAAGGATTTGAAAATGAGTTGTCATAAGCAGAAAAGCCTGTCTGTATGCCCGATTTCCTTCTATCAAAATGGTGGACTAATATTTAATACATAACAAACACACTTACAAATAAATACCATGATTTGGTAAATAAACATTACAATCCACACCTCCTACCTAGAAAACATTAGAATTAAATTGCAGCAGCCCTCTCAGATTACAAGATATACACCGGCGCTACATTTAAAGATAACTAATAGAACTTCTACAATGTTGGTGCTGGTTTATGCAGATCCAGGAGTTTTAATTAAACAAACTTTGCATTGAACCTAAACTTAATGTTTTTTTTTACTTCAGTAGTTACCTGATAGAGGCAAATTGGTGTTGGTGAAGCTGTATAGATAAACAAGTTACATTGTTCTAAAATACTTATCTTACGATTACTTACTGTATAATAATTCTTCAGACTTTGGATGTATTTTATTTTTATTAAGGCTTTAAGCGTTAAGCTATCCAAATTTATTTATTTTTCAGGATATAATAGGGATCATTGAATGCATAAAAGGGCAGTAGGGTCCATAAATAATTGTATAGACGTATGCTACCATTAGGAATCTTAGTTTTAGTAAAAATAAAAACTATTAGCGAAAAAAATTCTATTGCTTAACAAATTGTAACAATTGATCACATTGCTGCCTGTCTGCCCTCCACGTTCACGGGCATCACGAAATGCGAGGCCATTTGTAAAGTCAACCTCCTCTTTTTCAAGACCATTACACTCATCTTGAAGACTTTATGAGTTTCACGACGTTTTAATTACTCTCTTATAATTTTTTATGGCAGCGTTTATAATATTGAATTCTACAGCATAAAGCAAACAATAGCAATTATTAGTTTTAATTGGATAAGTTTATTTTGAAGTAAAAGCATTCAAAAGCCTGCCGTTTTACTGTCACAACTTAAATGTTACAGTGGTTTCTCAAGTAATGTTTATTGAGAGCACAGCAGCAGAATTACCACATAATTACGAGTAAATGTTTTATTTTGAACATTTAGTTTTCTTAATAAATAGAATATTATTTATAACCAAACACTACTGCATTAAGATTACTAGGTGTTGTTCATAATATATGTAGGAATAATAATATAATTTTTTTATTTCCGAATGTTTATTGCTATTTCTGGAACATAATTTTCTCATTTAAATTGATAATCTGCTTTAAAATAAATTGTTTGAGTGAAATAATTATAGTGAAAGTCAATAAATAAATACTAACTAAATTGTAATAAGTTCAAGCACTTTAAAATAATAGAATAACATTATTATGTTTTAAATTATTATCATTATCTATCTTTCCCCATTATTTTTGTAAGAAGACTTAGGTTTTAATTTTCTTAGACAATTCCTCAGAGATTTTATGATGTTGACTGTTAATAAAATACAAAGTACAAGGGCTCTTTATAACTAGTCATCATCGATTGGCTTTACATCAGCAAGGAAACCTCTAATACATCAATTCCCGGATAAGAAGAAAAGGAACTAAAGCTAGAAAAAAAACGATTGTATCTAATCCACTGTTAAAATCAGTTAATACTGTTCTGAAGGAATACTGTAAGCACGATATGGATGAATTATACTCGGCCGCTTAGTAGACAGTCTACTGTGTGTATTTATAAACACTGCTTGTAGTTTATAAGCTGCAAGTGACCAAATCTATAATTAGTAAAGTAATTTTATTTTGTCAAGATTTACATTCCACAATATGATAACACAACGAGAAGCAGTTATCACTGTTGTGTTCCGGTATAATAGTTATGACATTGTTACTGATACAACTTACTGAAACTTCGAGATCGTAAAGGCTACTTGGAGAAGAGACAGCGGCTAGTTAGAGTAAACCCCTCCACTCACAACTACCCTCCCAACTACCCACCCCACCACAGCACTCCACTGTTAATTTGAGTCTTCAGTGGACTGGTAAGGGAGACTAAATTATAATTAAATTTTCTTAACAGGCTTATCTGTAAATAAACGTAGTTTATTTAATCGAATATTTCTATTTTGGTCATCTAAATATATATGTAATTAACGAAACGTATATTGAAAGAGATTGCTTGCATATTTTAGTTTGACAAAGCAGTTTTGTTAGTAGTTTTTTGTTAAAAAAACTAGATCAAGTATCAAATTATTGAGTCATGTCAGACACTACGCAAAACTAATAAAATAGGCTATTCTAAATTTTGCTACATTGTAAAAACATATATATTCATTTTAGATTTTTACATTACGAGAATAATAGTTGGGAATACAGTTTTTAAATGCTATGATTACATTCAAAACTTACTACTACTGTGTTTGGTCTACTCTGGTTTTAGTTTATGGAGTAATTTGCTCAAACAAGCAACAAACTAACGTACATAGATATTCGATGATGATAAATGTAAACCAGAATTAAATATTTCCATTACAACTTAAAGTAGACTTGGTACGCTAAAATATCTATATTTTAAACAGTAAAAGAATTATTAAAAAAAATATATAACATGTTTATTACATTTTTTTATTGAGTATAGTAGATATTAAATTGTAATGGCTCTGGGATATTTGCTGATTGTATCCAGAACTCTGGATCTGTGACCTCTAGGTGGAAAATTATAAACATGATTTTAGCATTCAAAAAGTATTAAAAAATATGGCGATAAAAAAGCTAGTCTTAAAACAGAACAAAAGTTGTGCATTAATAAGGCACAAACTAATACGTAAGATGTAGCCCAAAATCAGTAAAAATACACACGAGTAATCAAGACAGACTTATTGCTGATACTCATAAACACTGAGGTACGCTGGAATTAAACTGGAAATACCTTAACGCTACGTCCCCGCATTACAGAAGGATTTTGCTCAGCGACTCGACGACATTGGCTTGGCGGGGATGCTCTGTCGACCTTTGGTTTATTGTTTATTAGTATATCTTATTCTAGACCTGAAAATCATTATGATCGACCGAATTTTACTTGATGAGTTACTTAAAATAATCGCATCCACTTTCCTAGTTATCTTTTTATTATTGTTAGCCAAAGTGATGTATTTTACAAATTTTGTCTTACAGTCAAGTCTTATAACTCATATTCATATAGCGTTAATAGGTTTTCGTTGAGAAAATTTATTTAAGGTACATCAGTTGGCTACATGTAGTTGTTTTGAATATAGTAATGTTGAAGAATTTTAATCTATACAAGATATCCAGTTCTTACACTGTTTGCGATTTTTAATATAGTAGTTGTTATGTCTCAACGTGTATTCCTTCCTAAAATAATATAATGTACAAGTTAAATTGTCTTAGTTTTTCTTAATTCATGCCTTAACAGATTTTATTATATTCTGTCCGTATTTTATAAGCAAGTATAAAACCTATGTGAAGCATAGCAACAGTAACAATAGCAACTTTCTAAACTCGATTATTATTAATCTCCTAGTTGACATACTTAAATATATACTTGACAAAAGACTTGATACAGTTAAATACTTTTCATTCCTCTGCACCTTAATGGGAAACTTTTCAATGCAGCTGAAATTTGTGAAAATCATCGTTTCCCTTGTAGTTTGAACAATCAGTGTGATTACGTTGTTTTATTTGGCAGTCTTATGGCCAAATAGCTGATTTTGAAACATAAATGAATTATTAAATAGTTTTCTTATAGAAGAATAAATATTATGATATGGGCTATGAAATATCAGGTGGCCTTTTAAATGATTTCGTATGAGTTTTCTATTGTAATGAAAAGTATCGTTCAATAATCATCTCGAAGATTCTATTGCGGGGTTCGACAGTATTTCCTGCTCTCGGATTCTACACCTGAAATAGGTTACATTTAAGACTAGTAATGAAATGTACATTTAACAACTATCTCATTATTGAAAAACACACACAAAGACTCATATTCATTGAGTAGTGTGACAGTAATATAAATATATCTATCTACAAATATAGCAAGACAAAAAAGATTTGCTTAAAAATATAAATAAAGATGTTTTCAAAGTTGTTTTAAGTTTCATGAAGTTAATACGTATTTATAATACATTTTTATATCATCTTTAAATTAAAACCGTTTTCTTTAATACTGCTTAGCACATTTTAAGTTAGGTAATTATTTAAAATACTACACCAGATCACTTTAGAAGAACTCAATTTCATAAACAGTATCTGATCATTTACTAGCATAACCTTTACGTCACGAATGAATGTAAGTGTTAGTATTATATAATATTATATATCACTAACATTGTAAGATAGTACATAGTGGGGTACATAGAACACACTTTCAGCTTTACGTTTTCTCTATTGTGTGTCTCTAATAAATAGAATTTAAATTTTAAGATCATTCAACAGCACCTCAGTAAGTACTAAATGTTACTTACCGGATTTATTATTGAACAAATATTCTAACGTGACGTATCAGTCAATTAATAAAAATTCAAGGTCCAATAGATGTATTCGTAAAGTCGATACTATGAATGTCTTGTATTGAATTTATATTTTAGAGAGCAATCTGATTGTTGTGGGAGAGAAAGGTCCAACACAGCCCGTTACAAACTTGATTTCCTGGACCTTAGTCGAGACTGAAGCAATAGAGTACAGATCATTTACATCTGTGCCCCGTCCTTTTGTCCGGCTCTTTAATAACATTTCTACAGTGAACCCCTTTTACTTTTTCCACCTGCACGTCTTGTATTATAATAAGTTAAAAGGAATCTTTCTAAAGTGTTTATCATGTATAAAAAAGTATTACGGGATACAATCAGAATATTTCAACGTATTAGATTTACGTAAAATTTAGATATATATAAATAAACATTGAACATTGAGAAAATGTCTAGAATTATACTGTGACAAAGGTTATTTAAATATACAGCGCTATCAGAATATGCTACAAAATATTGGGGATTTCAGACCTACATTCCCGGAGGTTTAACTGTCGGTGCTTCAAACCTCAGACTATATGGCATGTATTTGTCAGTTTATAAACACATTTTGACCAAGACCAAATTGATTTGGAAGCTTTTTAGAGCTGACTTAGGTACTTTGGTGTCTGTGAAACAAAATTTATTTGTTCATTCTCCACATTAATTATGTTAAATAAATATTAGAGTGCTTTTTATTCAGATAATTTTGTTATATATTTATTTAGAGATTAAAACTTCTCGCTATTTTGGAATCGCTCGTAATTGAAAAATATAACTTTATTATTGCAACTATTTACTGTAAGAGTTATTTTCCTAATTGTATAAAGAGAAATTTTTTAATAGTATGTACAATAAAACTGAGTAGTAAGCCCTAACTACACAAAAACCAAGAAACACATGATTTATATCTCTGTTAAGTTTATTGGAAGTAATATGTCACGTAGTTACAGTAACTTTACACAGTTGGCGCAGATCTCAGTACTCTTGGTCAAATAACTTCTTATTAATGTAACTTGTTACTGTTCTATAAACCAGTTGTCATAAGTTGTTTACAAAAACTTGTCACTTAAATATATCCAGTTCTTATAATTTTTTTTTCTTATTACAGTCATACAACATTAAAATAATTATTTAAGTAAAATAGTAAATAAATAAAGTAAATATTGTCTGATGCCAAAATAAATTGCTTCAATTCAATCTTTAAGGCCTTATTAGGTTTAAAATCAATTGAAGAACTGAGTTTGGGTACGTATTAAAAAACCTGTGATAAAAAATTATGTGTTCGGTGGTTTTAATCTTTTTAATACTCATGGATGGAAATTAACAAAAGTATTCTCATATGTTTTATTTAATACTATTTTATTAAATAAGTGATTGTTGAACATCTAATATTTCACCTTTATACTGTTAAAGTATTAATCACGCAATAAAAATGCTTGAAATGTCAAATCCTCACCGCGAAAGTAGTAACTAATAGTCTGACATTTGGTCTGTCGTCTGCTCCACGCCTTTTTTTCTTTACGCCACTGCCTTCTAAATTCTCACCAACCTTCTGCTCTTTTATCCATACTGTAACTAATTGATCTCGGCTTATGCCATTGTCACCTGTGGTGGATCGAGTAGCTGTGGGTGGCCCTGGCTGGGTCCTCTGATCTTTGGTATTGGAACTGTTTTGCCTTTTTCCATCAGCATGTCATTAATACCCGATCCTTTGATTTGCATAGTCCTGCATGACTAAAGTACTTGATACTGAAAAGGCTCTCCAGTGTGACGGTGGATGCAACAGGTGGTTTCATTCTGCATGTATGAATTTATCGGTTCCGAATATCGTAAAATAGCTGCTGGTACCAATAAAAAATGGTCCTTGTGGACGGGCTGATTGCTTTGCTCCTAACTGCCACCCTCTTAACAGACTGTCCACTTCGCTTGATACCATCTCAACTCAAATGGCCCAAATGCTCTCCAAACTTGATAGTTTGGCCAACATGCCTTCGGATGTTGCGTCTATTAGGAGTGAATTGGTTGCAGTAAATGAAAAATTGGCTAATTTTGAACCTCGTATTGTCGAGGCTGAAAAGCGTAATCGATTTGCTCGAAGAAGAGGTAAAAGCCCTACATCACGGCCAACCTAGCACATCCAGCATTGAGACAATAATTGAAGAAATCTCTGACAGGAATCGACGCTCTCTCAACATTATACTTTATGATCTTCCTGAGAATAATGGAAGTCGAGCTGCTTCCTGAATTGAACATGATAATCGTCTTGTTTCCTTGTTAGTTGGCAGCTTCTGCACATCTTACCAGGATGCTACTTTCAAATCCATCCGAATCGGTAAACCTGCCGTGGGAAATCTAGGCCTCTCAAAGGTCATTTTTACCGAGCCTAATGTGGTCTTTGCTTTTTCTAAGAACTTTGATAAAAGTATTCTGAACAATCTTGACCCACTACTGAGTTAAGTGAGTTTTTCACGCGACCGTACTGCTGCTGAAAGAACGAATCTCTCTCTCTGAACTGAGATCTTTGCTTAAGGTGAGAACTGATAAGGGTGAGACTGATCTCACCATTTAAATATGTAAATGGTATCCCCAAGATACTTAAGCAATATAACAAAAAACTGAGCGTTGGGAGTAGCAGTCTTTTTGGTTTATTACCAAAATGTTAACGGACTTCGATCAAAACTTAATGTACTTCGCAAGGCTGTTACTTCCTGTATATATTACATACTTATCCTAAACTGAAACCAACTTGTTCTCAGACATCAGTGATCTGGAATTGGGGCTTACTAATTACAATGTTTTTCGCAGCGCGACCGTTCACTTCATACGAGTCTCAAATCTAGTGGTGGTGGTGTCCTCATTGCTACCAAGGAACACTTGCATGTGAATGTTATTATTACCTCTGTTATAGACATTGAATCTGTTTTTCTTCGTGTTGGGTCCCTTAAACCTGTATTGATTGGAGGAACTTATATCCCTCCCCAGCAAAACTCCGTAGTCTATAGTAAATTCTGTGATGCTGTTGATGAAGTAATGTCAGTTTGTTTCTAATCCCCATTCTATACTCTTCGCCGTGACTTTAACTTACCGGATGTGAATTGGACTGCTCCTGATCTTGTTGCTGTTGGTGGGAGTTCGAAGTGCCTTATTGACCATGGCACTCGCTTTTCAGCTGTCACAGGTTAACACTATCAAGAATGGGCGTGGAGTTATTCTGGACTTGCTCTTTAGTTCCAACCATTCACTAATTGTATCTCCCGCTCTCGATTCTATATTACCACAGGAATCTGCCTGCTTTATCCTGTGAAATCCCGATAGTCAAGATATCGTCTAAACATATGGGTTCAATTCGAGACTTTCGACGCTGCAACATTGAGAAGATCTTCAATGAACTTTACCATGCATTGGGTCCTGTTTCCTTCCATTTTTCCGGATGTCATTGAGTCTTTCAACAACTTTGTCAATACCATTTCATGGAATCGTAGTAAGGAATACACCTTTAAAGAAAACCGGTAAATCAAGATTCCCTTGCTGGTTCTCACCGGAGTTGAAGGACTTAGTAATTGGAAAGAAAATTTGTCACAAAAGGTTCAAATCTACTTCCAGCCGATAATGACTACATCGAATTTAGTTCGTCCTTAGAGATCTTTGCAAAGAGTTATAAGCTCTCAGTGTTTCAGTAACTATATCTATTATGTTAATGGTATGATCCCTCTTAACATCAGAGCTTTTTGGAGTTTCGTTGACAGTGTCAGGGGTTCAACGGAATCTGCGGACACCTACTACCTGGATAACAGCTCGGCGTCGTCGCCAGAAGGCATCTGTAAACCTTTTTCGCCGAGCATTTTTCTTCCGTTTATAACTCGTCTCCAGGTCCCATTCCTCAATACCATTATCTTTCGGAGATTAATATTTCTTCTTGTGTTCACACTGACGAGGGTGACGTAGAGCGTAAACTTGCTTCTCTTGACCCTTTCAAGGGAACCGGTCCCTGATGAGATACCACCACCGATGGTTTTGAAGCATTGTAGTGCCCTACTTGCACCTCAACTTACTGTGCTTTTCAATAAACTTCTGGAGTCAGGGAAATCTTTCCTGATATCCTGAAGTCCAGTTACGTGGTTCCTATCCACAAATCATCTACACTGACTAATGTTCGTAACTATCGGCCCATTGTTATTCAGCCTGCCCTGGGCAAGATTTTTGAGTCTCCCGTACTTGATCGCATTAGTTTTGCCTTCAGGAGTACTCTTATTCATGAGCAGCACGGCTTCACACCTGGTAGGTCTACAGTCACCAATCTCGTTCTGTATCGAGACTACATTTTATCTTCTTTTCAAAACCACAGTCAAGTCGACAGTGTTTATATCGACTTCCTCGAAGGCTTTTGACACGGTCAGTCATGCACATCTTTTGGCTAAGATGGAGGCTTATGGTGTTTTGGGCAGCCTTCTTCAGTGGTTCCGTTCATATCTTTCAAATCGGTCCATGAGTGTAAAATTTTCTGGTGCCACCTCCCGACCTTTTCTTGCTACCTCTGGCGTACCACAGGGTTCCCACTTGGGTCCCTTTTTATTCACTTTATTTATCAATGACATCATTGACTGTATCGATGTTGAATGTTTATTGTTTGCTGATGACATAAAAATATTCACATCATCCGTTTTCAAACCTGCAGGATTGCTTAAACTTCAACGTTGCCTTCTTGGATTGGATGATTGGTGTGTGCAGAACAATCTTAAGTTGAACATTGCTAAATGCGCAGTCATCACCTTTCACCGTTCCTCCGCTCCTATACTGTTTGAATTACATACTCAATAATTCTGCTCTCATTCGTAAAACTTCTATTAGAGATCTTGGAATCGTAATCTCCCACAGTCTTGGCCCTGAATCCCACATTGATGCCATCACCAACTAAAGCCTCTCGTTAATCTGGGATTTCTGATCAGAACTTCAAGAAGCGGACTGAGTGTTGCAAGCTATGAAGTTTATCTTTACTGCTCTGGTGAGGTCAGTGCTTGAATATGGCAGCGTGGTCCTGGTCCGCCCTATCAGGTTGGTCATATCCAGCAGCTCCAAAGTGTCCAGGATCGCTTCTTGCGGGTGGTTGGAGTCAAATGTGCATTTGAATGCAGAACTGTGCCATTGGAGGATTTGGGGATTTCCTTGGGTTTGACCTCGCTTGTGAAGCGTAGACATCTTTTAGATGTGGTTTTTCTCCATAAACTAATTAAACGGAGACGTGAATTGTCCAGAACTGCTCAGGCGGATCGACTTCCGAGTGCCTCATCAGACCAGGTCCCTTCACACTTTCTGCCGTCGTGTCTACTCAACCAATTATGTACATCACAGCACTATCCCGAGGACTTCACAGACTTGGAAACCTCGTCTCCCTCCCAGCATGACTTTTCCAGTGATAGTGTTATGCACCTGAAAAACATTTTCTTTTGTTGTAGACATTGACACCTGGCTCATAGTAATATGTGTATATATTTATTTTCTTTCTATTTTTTTCCTCTACTCTTTTCTACATGCATACATTTGATTCTTTTTTTCCCCCTTTTATTGTAATAAATTATTCCTATGTAGTATATGTGTAAGTGCAGATGGATGTATAATTGATTGGTATAATTTACTGTTACTATTTATTATTGTTACTAAGCTATTATTGTTTTTTTCTATATAGTCTATTTTATATGTTATTGTTATGTTGTAGCAATTTTATTTTGGCATTGTTAATAATTTATAATGTGGATCATTTTCATTAGCTTATTGTTGGATATAAGAATATCTTATTGTTTTTTCCATGTACTAAATGGTGTTACCGTAAATAAATAAATGTGTATTAAAATTTTAAAAAAAAAAATGTTGCACAGAAAATGCCAATAACACATATCCCGCAATTACAAATGAATTGAAAGAAACTAAGTTTTATCGCAATTGGCAGAAGATAAACCAACCAACGACCTTCATAACAATCAGTGATCAATATAGCTTCCTTATCACCGACAGGCTGCCAGTTCTTTTACAGTTTGACAATATCTTCTTTGTGTTAGAGATATTTTTCTTTTCAGATAATTTCTCAGGGTCTTCTAATCATGCTTTAACATTTTTTAATTAAGATTTTTTTATTTCCATAAAAATTACTGTGAAGTTTGTAGGAGTTATACAGGGTGGCGCAGAGAAACGGGAAATTTTGAAATAATCATAATAAACTAATGTATTGTACAAACAGCTTTTTAATGCTTGAAATATGTTAGGCAAGAGTGGAAATTACATGAGAAATGTTGGAAGTAACAATAAAGCTAAATTCACTTTAAAAAAATATCATCAGTTAAGTGCTGTCCATTGCGCCTAACACATTCATTCAATCGATTTTCGAAGACTTATCATTGTGCGACGCAATGTGTTCTCTGGGATGTTGGCGACGTGTTCTTCAATCTGAGTCTTGAGCTCAAGAAGATTAATTCTTGGCCTAGTCTGGTACACAAACGCTCTTTAGATGTCCCCATAAAATAAGTAGCATACTGAGAGGTCTGGAGACCGTGGAGGCCAAGTGACGTTAGAGTTCCTTGAAATTATGCGCTCCCCAAACAAACGCCTCAGTGCTACAATTGACAGATTGGCAGTGTGTAAGGTGGCTCCATCCTGTTGAAACCAGGTTTGCTGAATGTAAATATCTGGGAAAGCATGAAGCTGTAGAGCAAATAAAGTCTCCAGCATATGAATGTAACGTTTAGATGTGACAGTTACAGTGGAAACATTACCATCCTCAAAGAAGTAATGTCCTAATTATCCCTCGACAAGACACTGCACACCATACAGTAACTTTAAGGATGTATAACGGACGTTGATGAAGTTCACCGGGATTTCTGTGAGCCCAGTAACGCATGTTCTGCTTATTGATATGCCCATTTAAATGAGAGTGGGCCTCATCAACATCCAAAGATTTTCAATGAAATTCGCGTCCTCATTGATTTTAGTCATTAGCTGTTCACAAAATTTTAAGCGTAATTCACCATCATTTGGTTTTAGAGCTTGAACAATCTGAAGCTTGTAAGGATGAAACTGCAGGCCGTGCAATATTCTTTGCACTCTCCGACGCTCAAGTCGCAATGATGTTGCGATTTTTTTGCTCAGAACGACGCGGACTCCTTTCCACTGTGACTCGCAATACATCAACATTTTCTGGGGTTCGAACAGTTACCATACGCCCAGGAGGTTTTTTCTTAAAGGCCGAACCAGTCTCTTCAAAATTCCGAACCCATGATGATATGGCATGTGAAGAAGGAACTCAAGAGCGGGGAGGGAAACATCATAATGGCGTCGGAACACTCGTTGTGCAGCTGTTACACTATCGCCATTTTTGTAATACGCTCTCACGGCAACCGACATGCTCCTCACCACTCCACTGCTCCATCTCAAATGAACCGTTACTACTTGGCGTCATGACTTCCGTCCCCCCACTCCCTACGAGACTTGCAGGTGTACCAACAATAACTTCAAAAATTTCCCGTTTTTCTGCGCCACCCTTTATTTTTTAAACTATCAATGTACATCAGTGTAATATTATCTCAAGACGAAGCCACAAAATCTACCCTTCTTCCTAGACATTCAAACTGATGTATGGGTACCAAACATGGGATAGACCAGTTGCGTGGTTACGATTCCTTGTCTATCCACTATTACATTGGTTAATAAAGGCAATCTATTTCTTCACGTACCAAATAATGTTCTTTGGGGAATGTTGAGTTTAGCTCCAGTTTACCTTCTTCTCACATGCACCATCTGAAATCTGATCCTGTTGCAGACTTGACTACTGAATTCAGGAGTCACGTTTATCTGAAGGGATCCAAAGATAGCCGGCGACGATGAACGAAGAAACTCAAAATGAACCCCCCCCCACCTTTCACGGATCGTTTCGACATTAGAAGTCACCCAGACTACAATAAGTAGTGGAATATAGGTGAGGATTTATCCTCATTTTCTCATCAGGTGCACAATTTAACTCACTACGATGTCCACTGACACGATTCCAATCATCAATAGAGAAATTTAATAAAAAACATTTCATTAATTAGAAAAATACACGTAAATATGGCCATATATATAAACTAGCATATTCAATATATATGTATATATTGAATATGCTAGTTTAAAAACTCCCAGTTATATCCTGCTGGAAAGGAGAAAGAATAGACCTCAAGGTAGCCATGGTCACAGTCTCGCTGGACTTTTTTCGTCTGGAAAATTGTCGAAAATAACTGGCTTGGATATGCAAAGGTAATGATAAAGACCGAGAAATCAAGAGAAATGTAATCAATGATGGAAGCAGTGAGGTATGAAATCCCAGTGTGTGTCCCGTGAGGACTCACTAGGTATTCACTTGCAATAATCCCGAAAGCAGCCTCTGGAAATCGGAAACTAGGACGGAGGGTTTTTAAAAAGTTTTGTTCATGCTAGCGTTTATTTTTATAATTCAAAAAAACCTACCTATTTCTTCGTAACCAGACTACATAAATATAATAATTAAATTAAATTTGTTTATTATTAATCTTGGGAATATGGAATTTATTATAGAAACTATATGATTTAAAAGGGATTTAACAAGATAATGTGCATTATTATATTTTATAATATTATAATATTTAGATGATTGGGAATCTATTATTTCTAGATAAAAAACAGTTTTACTCCGTGTTTTATTGACACCTGAGGAAAATCTCTTGGTAGGAATGATACCTATAAAATATCTTAGTATTTCTTGCAATAAATTAATGATGGAAAATATCTACCAAACTATAAATAATTTCATAATTGTCAGGCAAAAATAGTGGTTTTTTTAATAATTTTTAATAATAATTACATACAGCATTTATAAAAAAAAAGCTTTCTATATATACAGCTTTCTTTTATAAGTTTGAGTAAAGGTTTATAAATATGTACTATGCTTTTTCCTACTGTAAGCGAAGGATACATTTCATAAGATGATATTTTTAACTAAGCTTTTATATTTGTAAATATTCCTATTATAAGGATGTAATGGACCTTGTTATAACCTTTACTAATAGGGGGGGGGGGGGGGGGGGGGGGGGGGGGGGGGGGGGGGGGGGGGATCGTATAATATTTTCTGGCAGCGACTATAACACAAAATAAGAGTTAAAAAGCTAAGTTATGGGGATAAATGAGTTTAATTAAAACTAAACTTTTTACAAAACTCCAAAACTGTTCTCATCTGTTTACTCTTCCACTTTCAAATTAATAATTAATGTTGTAATGCTTTCATGTTTTTGCTCATCATGGATTTATTTATGGAAAAAAATTGTTATTGTTTAATGTCCATCAGTCAGTCCATTCTTAAAATTTGTACTGACCATTTTGTAAAAAATATTTCATTAAAATCATAAAAAGTGTTTAAGATAGTGAATCGTTATCGTTTATTATCCAAGTAATGTGTTACTTGTGGCACTTTTGATAGATAAAAATCTACTGTTATTCATGCGTTTTATTTAGCTTGAAATTTTAATAAAACTTACTTAGCCACTGACTAGCTTTAGGACGAAGCTGCTTATTCTTTGCCATTCAAATGATGTCTTAAATATTGTCAGCGTATGAGATTATTTGAAACTTGCCAGTGCACGCTTAACATTTTACTCGCGCCTCATATTGGGGAGACATATACGGTAATACTTGAGTGAGATACAATAACAGTAAAAAAAATATTTGTAAAAATTATTACTTAACCCAGTGTTTCAACAAGATTAGCAATGTAGTGCTGTAAATAAACGTATTTTATCTTTCTTTGAATTGTATAAACTTGTGAAGCGGCTCCGTATGAAAACCTCTAAAAGCATATAACAATTTAATTCCCTCCTCCTACCTATAACTTTAGTTGAAATCTTCCATTTCATGCCTATGGTGGTTCTCAGGTGAAGGTCATCTTGCTCTAATCTTTAGAGTAGGTTATATTTTTCTCTATTTCGTTCGCCTTTTTTAAATTCTTCTACCAATCAAGGTGTGGATGGACATGAACTTAACTTTAAGCCATTGAATGTGTCCCCCATGTTAAAACCCAGTTACACAAGAAAACTAATTTAAGCTGTCTCACCAATACAGTAAGGTTACGTACGGACGCCATTCAGCTACAAAAGGCTTACCTCTTTTTCACCTACAACTCCAAATGCTCTATCCACGTCTTTCCCGAGTTACAAGTAGATACGAAATTGGCTGTATTTCCGTTTATTTTTGAATATTTTTCCCAACCACAGTTTTTTCAAGAGATATATAACTGGAAAATAATCAACCAGAAGGCGATCCGTAAATAAAAAAAGTTCCGGTTGGAAGGATAACTTACTTTTTTCCACGCACTCTTTTAATAACCTTTCATAAATTTCTAATTTCTAATTATGAATAGAATATTTAAAAAATTATGTCACAATGCTTAAAACACTACACTACATTTTTACTAATGTTGTCAAATACCGCAATGTAATTTGTAACTCTCTTAAAGTCATTGACCGTCGCTATACACGACTTTATCATTGAGATAGTGTTGTGTTAATTGAGCCAAGAGAAAGGAAAATATTGGAGGAATTGGCGCTATTTTATTTGTAGGTGTGAAGAATTGTATTGACAAGTCACAGATTTTATCATTTGGAACCTGCTCTATTTATATTTAAACCCCATTTTAATAACGTGTTTCATAACACGTGGAAATTCTAAATACATGTTACATTTTCCTTTTGTTTAAACACAGTTATTTTTTTTCGTGTCATAGATGGTTCAGTAACTGTTAAAAAACCCTAGTAATAGAGTAAAACTTTCCCTATGACCACAATTACAATTTTCCTTAAAACCTATGTTTTATGAAATAATAATTGTATAATAAATCATGTATATATTGTTTACTACTTCTTTTTTCCACCATAGATGAAGTAAATTATTTAAAATATCTTTTTAATACGGAAATTTGGAAATATACTGGAGGAAAACACACTTTTGCCAATAAATATTGTACTTCCTGTATCGGCTTAGGCCAACTCAAAACAAGCCAAGATAAGAGTTCAAAATGCTACCTTACTCGCTATTAGCACAAAGCCTTTTAAATAAAGCTTGTAAAAAAACTTATTCACTGGATCTCCCTGGACCACTTACAATTCAGTTCTAAAATCCGGACAACTTTGTTTTTGGAAAAAAATGAGTAAATGAATATTATCTTGAAAAATTACACCCTAGTTAGGGGTAATAGTCTGAAATTTATTTCAAATTATTTCTTCTGATTAGGGACATATTTGAAGGAAATGTAATAGAAAGCAATGCTACAAACAACTTTTTTGGAGATGGTAATTTCATTGCAATTACCTCCCTAAAAGTGCAGAAGCAATTACATAAAAGTTCCTTATATTCACATCTTTACACTTTCATATTATCCTTACAGTTAAACTAAATTTACTGATATTGTTATGACATCTGAATTTTAAACTTTCTTATGAATCTCAATATGAATTAAGTCGAAAATAAATATATTTATTAAATAAGCTTTTCAATTTTGCCTTTCTAACACATACGTTCGCTAAATAGTGTTTTAAAAACGTCCTCAACAATACATTTTTTGAACTACATATTAAAAAAATAAACTGTAGTATGAGATGTATGGTATATGGTTAAACAACATTTAAAAACGTACAGTATTGTTAAGAAAAATTACGGTTGCAACTCCCATTACCATCCTTAAAGGCATTAGAATTAACCTGAAACGACTATCTCTGACAATAAGGATATATATCCGAGAGCGCTAGTTACAGATAAACTGGCAGTACTTCTACATAGGTTTGAACTAAATGTATGCAGAGTCCAGGGTATTTTCATTTAAACCAAATTTCACGGTTAAAACGTAATCTTGGAGGGGTTTGTAAACTCATTGCCTCTCTGATAGTGGAAGATTGTGTTGGTAGTACTTTCATATACAATTTAAGTTGATTTGTATAAAGTACTATTCTTGAGAGTTTTTATTAAATATTAGATTGGACCGTGGACTTATTGCATTACTTTTAGACACAGTTTAAAAGCTTAAAGTCGTTTTAAAATGATCAAGATTTTTCGTTATTTTTCAGAAGATCTTAGCATTAATTATAATTATAAAAATTACAATAATCAATAATTATATTATTATTAATACATATTATATATACAGTGTTATATTACTTAAAAAATTTTATAAAATCATTTATAAATTATTTTATGGATTTTTAGGCCATACTGGCGATAGAAACCATAAACGTTTATTAGTGTAATCGTTGGATTAGATTTGCCACTATTACCCAGGATTCACTTTTAAATGGAGGGCGGAGGCGGTGGTTTGACAAGCCTCTTATTCATCTGTCCATTGCACCTAAATCTCAAAGTGGGACGATGAAAATTTTCACTAACCAGTCTTTATTAGAGCTTGTTGTTACTATTTTTTGTGACTGTTTTTAATGATGTTTCCTTGCGCAATGCCGGGCAAATTCTAAAATTTATAGGACAACGTTCTCTTTTTTACCTTGTGGTACAACTACTGAATTGTATTAAAACCATTATTAATAAACATCCCGTTATGTTTCACACGATTATAGAAATAAATAAGATTATTACTTTAATCTATTTTCCCATTGTTGTACATTTTCGCCCTTGAGGATTTCTGAGGTCATGGTCATAAAATATAAAAAAAAAAAAAATTTTGCAACAATTTACATAACAAAAAACCGAATAAATAAATGTATTGATGGTGACTTAATTATTTGTAAATAGTTTAAACATAATATCAGTTTCAATGTCTCTTGTATGAGGCTCTAACCCTTGTATTAGTAACTCTAGACTAGATTATTGTGTTTATTTTGCAGACTTTTTGTGATCTCGGGCAGTGAGGTTTTTTTAGAAAGCTGTTAATCCCGTAAGTATCTAACCTCTACGAGGACCAATGACTGAGATCTCCAGAATGATGAACCGTACTTTTTAAAGTATATTTAAGTATATAAATTATTTCATAATGAGTTTAGGTAGGTTTTTGTATTACAAAATAATCCTTACTGTCATCGTCAGTCCATGGTAAAACCTGTAAGTAATGTTTAATAACAACACCTATGAATGACACTAGGGATCCCAAAACCTAACCCTTGTTCCCAAAGTTTACATGTAAACGATATATATGCTGTATATATTATATGTATATTTATATATATATCTATATAATATATATAAAAATTTATATATATATATATAAACGATGTAACCTGCCCAATAATCTCACATAAATATATAATATATATATATTTATTTTATAAAAACGATTGGTAAACCGCCCAATAAATCACACAAAAGTTAAAGCTTAAAGCTGGTTAAAGAATTGTTGATTATAAATATCATTAGCTAAGTGCATTGGCCACGTAAGTAAGTTTATTTTCGTTCAATTTGATATACAATTATAATATTTAAAAATTTCAAAACTCATTAATTTAAAACTTTAATGAAAAAGTGAAATGTAATATTGGGAGTACTAAATTAAATTTCCAAAACTGTTTAGTAACCTACCCAATGGTTTTCTTTTTATCTCGTACGAGTTTCAAGATATTTATTTAAATTTACATATTACCAGTAGTAAATAAATAATAATACTTTTTCTCACTTATTCCACCTAAATTTTTTGGGACTGAAATAAATGAACATTTTAAAAATTAGTAGGGATAAATTAATCACGTAAATAGGGAGTTGGTTTTTAGAGTTAATTGATTTTGTGCAGTAATGAGCCTTGGCCTAAGGATGTGCTGACCGGTAACATATAATAATAGCTATTGAGTAATACAGGAAGAAGCAGATAACACTGGTTGTATTCTCGGGACAAGTAACAACCCACAGCCATAACAGTTATGACAGAAGCAACTAATACGTACTTACACGGATACTATGGTGTAGAGGAAGGAAACGTCTAGATAGTGACCCACTCTCCACTCATAGGCCAACCCAGCAGCTCCCCGTTGTTCAAAATTTATAAGTTTTTATTAGATTACGGAAAGAAGTTTAATCATTTGGTTTTTACTTTAATAGATTCATCTATTACTAAAACTTATTTTAATTTTATTCATCACACTAAACTTATTTATCATTATTGTAATCTTCAGTGATATTAATCAAAGTTAAAAATGATTACTACTTCATATCATTTTTATGAATGTAACTATGTCCTGGTAGATTTCTGATTTGAATTTCAAATAATCCTGCGTCGATGATCTGATTGCCTTGGATCTGACATTTTATTATTACTGCAGAATTTTAAATTTTAACAGGAATGAGCGACAGCGTTGGCTACTCAACTGTGAGAGAAATTTAAGTGTTTCTCTGAAAAGTGTGCCTATATTTGTATATTTTCTATGCCCTCAAGAAAAATAATCAGAATGTAGGCTTTTCATTCTGATTATACTTTGACGTTACATGAACTCTACATGCAATAAACTAATTTCTGATTAATAGCCATTATTTTATGAATGACCAGATAGTTACTTAGCGTATACGTAGGCCAAGAACTGAAGAGTTTAGACCCACTTACGTATTGTGCGGGTTTTCTACACGTTGTATGGATTACTACTTAATAGAAGTAAATTTTGAAAAGATAATACATTTCTAGTTTTGCTTTAAAGCTGAACTTTGTATAGTTTTAGAGCAATAAAGTACTGTTCTTATTCTTTAAAATATACTGGACACTGGTTATTGCAACAGCATATGTTTGGCGTTAACTAACATATTTCCTGTGCAACTTTAACACTGAATAAAAATGTTTAAAAATTATAAACCCAATTATTTGTATATTCACTGAACTATAACATTTCATATAGTATGAAATGTAGGTCTAATGAAATTAAATGGTTACGAATGATATTTTTATGTGATCCTAGCAGTAGTCAGCTGTTACGTACGCTAAAAAAGTACATCGTGGAAATATTTCATTTGAATGATGTATTTAACCCTCCTGAGATAAGAAATAGTCACTGAAAGGTATTTATCCTCCTTATCTATTTTATTTATAAGTTTGAAGATAGGGTTTTCGGTCTTTGAAGTCGGAGAGTGAAGTAGTTTTTATGAACATCTGTTATCTCCATTATTATATATTTTTTATTGAATAGGTCTAATCATTTCAGTAGGAATTTTAGCCCAGTGTAGGGACATCCTAAATTCATCTGTAGCTTTTAAGTTTGGCTGAGATAAGTTTACTACAACGACTAAACTTGTTAAAAGTAACACAAACTTTTCAATATCGATAAATAGAAGCAAAGTGTGCAAAATTTAGAATTTTATGAGGGCCCGTCAAAACAACAGGCTGGAAAGTATTGTTTACGCGACATTTGTTGGTGAGCTTGTTGAAATTCAGCCAAGGTAAAGCCGCTCGTCCACCGCACCAATCGTTCTCCAATTTTCATTTCGCCAGAAATCCAAGCCTTAACTTGATAGGAATTAACCTGTTTTATATATTATTTTACAAGATATTACAATATGGTACAAGGTCGCCACATTTTGTAAACAGCACTATTTTAGTACGTAGGATTTTGTTATTATTATTTTTACTTGATTTTATAAAGAAAATAAATCTACCATCCCTGATTATGGGAAATTGTATGGTATATTATTTCTAGTTAAGTTTAAACATACCTCCTTAAGTGTTCGTTAAAAATTGGGAACGCGATCTTTTTTAATTTCTAGCGGTAAATGTACCAATAGCTTTAACATTTGGATGGTTAAAATTAATTTGTATCGTATTAAAATCTTTTCTTAAACTCTATATTATTCTTTATAAGACTCTTTAGGTAAAGAGAACTTGAAATGTAAACAAGTTACCAACTTTTGAGCTGTAAGTTATGAAACAATAACATAACCTAGGCGTGCGATGAGTATCGAGGTGTAACAAGCACAAGACAGTTTCTATCTCTAGGTGGGATGAACATAAAGGACCGCAAAAGCTCCACAGTGAGTTAAATGTCTATTTAGGAGTTCAAAATTAATATCTGCAGGTCATATGAAAGGAAAAAAATTAACATTCAGACATAATAAAGTTTTAATTAGTATTGGTAGTAGAGTAGCACTTTTGAATATACCACATCTCACTGTGTAGGCTGGCTAATCCGGCAACTTTGTTTCTGCTTTAATACGTACCTAGTTTTTAAATTTATATAGTTAGGAGAAGAGATGTTCATGCTAGACGTTTTGGTAGAATATTGAAATTACAATACAACCGAAAGCTAAAAATGTTAAAAGTCTTAAAAATAATAATTTTTAGAAATATAAAAAGAATAACTATACTAAAAATATTCAATATTCGTATTAAAGCATTCCAAAACTAATATCGTTCACCCACGTTAGATCTAGTGTTAGTACAAAACCTTTTTGTAAAGAAAAGATTATAAGTTGCGGTTTGAGCCTTTTAGCGGCGGTGACCTACATCAGAAGTGTCTTATTAAAAAGTTATTTTAAAAGGACTTTAATTTTTTAAACGTCCAGATTACTTAAACATGCCATATAAAAACCCTTCCCGTCCGTAAGAATCTTTAATAGGTATTTGGTATGGAACACCAAAAATTTACGAAATTGGCCACTGATAATACAAACTATTTAGGGCTACATATACAATTGTTGAAGTAGATTTTTATTACTAGAAAAGTAAGATAGTAATTTTGAAATATAAATAACAATACATATATAGTGGCTCTTAAAAGAAGTAATATCTTCTTAAATGTGTTATTGACTTTGCAAACATTTATATACAAATTATATCCAATGTTTATTTTAAATTGACTGATTTCATATTTAAAGTCATCACTCACAACGCTTTTGTATGTGCCTTTTAGGAATAGGAATGGTTGGAGTGTAAATTAATAGATTTTCAAGAATAAATAACATTACATTTATAGTTTTATTGAAATAATCATGGAACATTTAACTGCATGAAAAAAAATAGATGATAAAACCAGAATGCACAATAACATACATCACTATTAATGGGAGATCCTCAACATGGGAGGTCCGTCACCTTTTGAAAGAATTAATAACATAAAAACAACCGTACGAGTATTAAATAAATATGCAATAAAACTACTAAATCCCACATTACAAACAATAATCGGTATTCTACTACATAATCCTCTGTAATTGTATTGTAAACATCAAATAAATATTGTCAACGATTCACGGTATTGCAATTCCATGACATTAATGTACAACAGCGACGCGAGCGTTGTAATATTACTAGGTCACCATTGTTGTAACAGTCTACCACGAATTGTAATTACAATGAAAGCTTTTCAATAAATATCCATTACCATAAATGTCACAGCAGGATAATTCTTCTTAAAAAACAGATTACTAAACTAATATGTTGCCTTAATGTAATTTGGAAGATGTAATTGAATGTACAGATATGATTTTAGTTAGCAAAGCTACATCATTTTTTAGTTGCGGTGTAAAGTTAATATTTTATTAATTAGCCGTTTGTATAGAATAGTCCGAACCTCTTAAACCAATTTTATTTGTTAAAGCTGGAAGGATTCTGAAGCCGGTTTTATATGTGTTAAAGTTACGTAGCAAAAGATAACCGAGTCTCGTTCAGTAGTAAAGTACAAAGCTTATTGCTCTTTGCGTATTACTGCCATCATTACGGTTCAAATTGGACGTCATCTCAAAAGGGACGCCCTGCCTAGCGCTACTTAGGGCTTAACTGGAAAGTTTCTTTCTTCCTCCATCCAACAACTGTTAGTGGATATAAAGTTTGGTTTTGTTACTCTGTTTGGTTATGTATTTGAGGCAGTATTCTAACCGGAAGAGACAGTAAAACAAACCCATGACAAATTTATGTAAGTGTCCTACATAAGGAGCAAAAGCGTCCGTTGCGAAGTCGGTCACGGTGTAAGCGACTAAGATACAAACACGTTTTTATTTGGTAGCGGTGGACCGGCTCTCGACAGAAAAGCATCCACTCGTCCATTGATCAGTACAAAATGACAGCGCCGACTGCCTCTTTGTCACTATGTGTATTATGGACCCACCTTTTTGCCGCCGACAGTAGCTAACCACCGCTCTTGCCGTCCAGCTAGGACGCCACCTTATATAGCTTTTTAAAATGGGTCCTTGTCTTTTATATTGTGAAGTAAAATATTTCCAATTATCCCTCATGGGGGGGTGGGGGGGGGGGGGGGTGGGGGGGGGGGGGGGTGGGGGGGGGGGGGGGTGGGGGGGGGGGGGGGTGGGGGGGGGGGGGGGTGGGGGGGGGGGATTTTTTCCTTTTTTATTAGGCACTTACAAATTAAGAATTTTATGAAGTTAATTTCACGTTTAAGAAGTATTAGTGCATAATAACACAAATATGTATATTACAAAACAGGGATTTAAACATTTAATTTTTCTTAACAACCTTTTTTTAAACGATTAATATATGTAAGTTAACATACGTTTTTTCCAATTAAACCTAAAAAAAAAAAAAAACACTCTTGCTCGTTGTAACCATATAGACACATGTATATGTAGATTACCCATACAGAGTGTTCATTTGTCACTGTATTATATGCTCTGATACAGGTCAGGGGCGCATTTACCGTATCGCACATGTCGTAGGTTCGTGGGCCCTGGGGCCACACAAATAGGTTATTAAAATATACAGTACAAATATTTTAGGTCATTTCTGATTTTTGTTTTTTCAATAACTGTATACTTTAGAAATCTGATTTTTACTGCTAATATACAGCAAGTAAATGTAAAAATACTATGTTTGCCTATCTTTTATACATAAGTGTATATTACAATTAAGGGCTATAACTGTGGGAGGAACCAACAGGTGGGGATATGCGCAGTTCAGACGTATGTCGTACTTCGATTGTCTGTTGTTCTTATTTATTAAATGATTAAAACGACTTTAAAATGAATATTTATTATACATTTATTCCTGGTGACAAAACAAAGAAATAAAAATTCTAACCTGAACAAATACTTTGATGCACCAAAGCATAAATAATTAATATTTGTGTACATTCAAAAGTTGATATTCTGTCATTCACGAAATTGGCCGAGTAACGAAATTTACATGTTCTCTTTCTAAAAATCGTGTGGGTAACTATCGAGATTGAAGATGGTAGCACTGATATAAAGAAAATTTGCCGTTATGTAGAAGATGTTCATCAAACAGTCTACTTATTCGTGAAAAGACTCAAGGACTCCAAGTGGTCCGCCAGAGTTGAAGCTGCCTTAGCACTAAAAAGACTATGCAGAAATTTAAAATGTTCTTCTAAAACACACGCAACTGATCATTAAAAACTTTCATATGTAGCACATGCAATAGGACTTGCCAAAAAGCTAACCTTCTAACGAAATTTCCGTTTTTACAATTTTATGGAACCCTTGCTTGAAAGTCTGAGTAAAACTAGTAAGTGTTTACAAAAAGGAGAGATTGCAACATGATGATTGCAGTACAGCTGCTGGATTTATTGTAAGACTATTTTTAGTATGTACGTGAGGGTTTCTTAGCAATGAAAGGTGATTTCACAAGCTTATCGATATTTTTGACAGAAACATTTTAATACAAAAAAGATGAAATGAAATGATTTAAAAGAAGATGAAATTTGATGATGAGGCCGCATCCTCAACAGATAATGAGGTTATATTACAGCGTAGAGATTTAGTGAGAATGGAAATATTCAATGAGGTTTCAGACAGAATTGTTTCTGAATTTGTAAAAAACAGACAAGGAAAACTTCAGCATATTTTAAAATGTTTTAGAACTTGTTTTTAGTTCAATACGATTGAATTTTAAGAAGTCACCTAATGAAACTATCCGAAGTTTATTAAAAGTTCATTGAATTGCCGTTTTTTTAGAGTTAATAGAGTTTAGACACTTTCATGAGTTCCTGAACGTCTTAGAAGAATCAAATGTAAAAAGTAGACCCACCATAGGTGAAGGAATTGGACGTAAACGTGAATAAGAATTGTCAAGAGACATGGCATAATATTTTAGAGAGAAAAAAAGGGTCAAAGAAACCTTTCCCAATCTAGAAACTATCTTGAAAATATTTCTTACAATTCTAATAACCAATGCTCCGGATGAAAGATCCTTTAGCGCTTTGAAGAATATATAAAAATATCTTCCCATGACTCTATCAAAAGATCACCTAAATTACTTGGCAATTCTCTACATTACAAGTGAAACTTTCAAAAATATCAGCTACTGCAAACTGTAGTAGTCGCTTTTGCTTCTCAGAAAGCCAGAAAACAACTTATATTTAAACTTTCTTTAACAAAATTGTAATTTTAAGTATAAGCTACAGTTTCTTGCAATTTTATCATCTTTAAGTGATAAATGCTATTATTTTCAATGCATCCTTAAGAACACTTTATAAAATTGGTTTCTTTATATTTCATTAAGAACTAATTGATAAAAATACCCATAATAAACTTTGAATCAGTTACGGGTAGCGAGATAGCCCATGATCTAGAATCCATAACATTACGTTAATTTAAAAAAAGTCAATTTATAGTATCTTGAAGGCAAGATAGGAGTAAGGGCATTTTACAAAAACAAAAAGTAAACAATCGCTATTTAATGTCCCGTTAATATTAAGCTGATAGTTACCACAACATTATTTCGTGAACGAAGAGAATATATGTTTTACTGTGAATAATATGTACATTCGTGTAGAACGGGTTCCATTCCAATATATAAGCAATTTCGAAGAGCTTACCCAAAAAACGGTAGCATTGCATTGAAGAACTAAACATGTATATTAAATTGATTTGCTTTTGTACCAAATGACAGTACATGGGTAGATGCTGAAATAAATTTATTTGTTATATTTTCGTCATCGTTAATTTTGTTGAATAAAGCCTTTCATGGGAGTGCCGATGGCCGAGCGATCTAAGACGTTGGACTTCGGGTGTGAGTTAGAGATAGCGCAGCTTAAAATCCTGTCTGTGACCAAAGTACTTTTATCAGTACCGTCGACCTTGTACTGTATTGACACTTCCCTTTACTGTGTTTGATAAGATTATTGCGCAGGCAAGTGGTCCATGAAGACGGACAGAATAAGGTTTAAAAGGAGATCGGTCTCTTCTTTACATAAAAAAGTAAACAAAACACACAAAAAGGCCTCCAGAAACTGGGCACTGTTATTTTAAATTTGTACCATAACTATCCGTATGGTATCTCGTGAAAGATTCCATCTATATACTTTCAATTTAGCTGGTAAATTCATTTATATGTAGACAAGAATGAGTTAAGGTGGTAAATGCCCTTACACGGGATTATACTGAACGTCATTGAAACCTATCAATCTTTGTACTGCCAGCTTTGAAGCCGTGGATATTTCTATTTTTATGATTGCCTATACCCTCACTGTACATCTAGAGAATGAGCTACAGACTGGAAATTTCACCTGTAAATTCAAGCTATACCTGTCTTCTGGCTTACCAATACCTTTTATATTTATTACACTACTTTATTATACATATATGTAGTCTGAGTGATTGTAGTATTTGAGCAATTTGATTGTATCACGTTGAATCCGATAAAATACCTTCTTACAGCTTAATTAAATTATAATGCAAGATAATGTGGTAATAACTTTATAAAATCAGATTTACATAATTGTCCTAATTTAATGTTTTATGTAGTTTATGTTGAATTTATAGATACTAAATAACTCCATACTTTATAACTGAAATAGCTATAACGACCTAATTCTTGAGAACTAAAGTAACATAACGTCAGGCAAAAGTGATAGTAATATAACTTATTATTATATTTATATGTACTTCAAAATAAAACTTTTCTGTAACGTACAAATACATCTTGAACTACAGTAGCTTTCGTATTAATATACATTAGCTGTGACCTTTTAACAGGGTTTTGGTGTCGCAGAGTGTTGAGTTTTTAATAAGTTTGGAACTCACGTTTCAAACCCCTTAATTCTCCTTACTTTCCTTATATCCCACCAACATTTTTATATTACAGAGATTAATGATTTATTTAACCAACGTTGTTTAAATGGTACACATTTTTAACTTAATATAAATATAAATAATAAAATAACGCCATAATCATGCATTACCCCTAAAAATGACCATAAAATCATTAGACGCTTGTGGAATTTTTTATTTTCCACTACTGTTAAGTGAATAGGAAAAACAGAAATCGTAAAACACATAAGTGAAGATCTTCACTTATGTTTAATCGAATTCCATAGAGTTACATATTCCATGTGTGTTAAATATTTTGCCTTTATAGAAATGATGCTTTTTGGAAAATGTTAAGTCTATTATGTAATTTTGTTCTGCAGATATCATGTAAGAAGACATGCAGAACGAAATGTTTCCTGCCCCCCTCCACCACCTCGAGGAATAGGCTTCGCTAACGTTCACTTAATACTTAATTCCTGGTTATTTTAACAATTAAAACTTAAGCTGACAATGATTATTTTCTTCATGTTTCAGTCTTTTAATAACCTTACTAAAATATTTTTATTTAGAAACATTTGGCCAAAGCATCTTATAGTTTCTACAGTTTTATTGCAAGTTCTCAACAGTTTCCATAAAATACGTTCTGTTCAAGTTACAAGTCCTGGATAGTTCATGTATACAAGCAATGGGATATTATAAAAAGAAAAATTTTGTAATAGTTTCTCATGATGGTTATTTCACACTATTTAGTAATTTTTTATAATACATCGAAAGCTGACTGTTGACGTTGGCACACCTTGAGTACTTGAAGTGACAATCACTGAAATGGGTGAACATGTCCACTGAGGACAATGGCTGTCTAGTAAGTTCGGCTTACAGTTGACTTGTGGCCAATACCGATAGTATTACAGTCTCTCGTGGCTCTCTTGACGTGCAATTCACGATTTACTGTGAAATATTGTCCATGTCAGATGTGAAATTCTGTCTCATTCCACTACGTTTACAGTTATTAATTTAAACTCTAACTTTATCACGAAAACGCTACACGAGGAATTGATTAAGGTAGTACGTTATGTATTGCTAGGTTTTTTATAAAAACTAATTTAACAAACAGTAATACTATTATGAGATAGAAATAGTAACAAGGAAAATTATCATATAAAACATTACATTACATACAACAAGTTTAACAGGTTTTTAGTTTTATTAAATGACTACATAATGACACTTATTCAAGAATATTGTAATGGACGAGCTTCTTCTATGGATTGGTTTGCACGATTAGATTTATATTTGTTTTTTCTTACGTTCCCCAGACATAAGAACAAGTAATAATGTATTAAGCTTCAGGTTTTTGTTTGAAAAATTTTGTCCAATTACAAATAAAAAATTACAAAATTATAAATTATAAATATTGATTAGGACAATTGGACAAACTAACGTAACTGTTAATGCTTAATATATGAAAATTACAAATTAAACTAATATGATTTCAATGCAAAATACAACGGTAAAAACTAGAAAAAGAAATATTATGTAAGTTGTTTCATGGAAAGTATGAGAAGCCTACCTATTTGTGGGTGCCAACATACTGTAAATACAAAATAGGGACAGTTGTACTTTAAAAGTAACCTTAGTAAATCGTTAAGTGGATAAAAGTTGAAAACAAAACCTAAAATGAGCAACTTAAATCTATAAAATTCGTATACTTGATACTCTAGATTGTTCCCAACAATAATAAAAATCCCACAACGTCTAACTCTGACCTTAGAATATCAGTATTCTTTTATGGAAAAAGTATAGACAAGGTCAAAATTAGACGTTGATATCATGAAACTAATTTATGCGGAATGTTTACATCTAATTCTTAATCTGGTGTTAAATTACGCACATTTTACACTGGCCTAAAATAAACAATTCTAAACGCATCATGTTTGGTAGATACTTTAATATATACCATGATTACTTAAAGCTGTGTTAATGTTCCTCTTTTAAAAATTGAAACGTTATCCTTTACACAAAATGGAAGGAAAGAAACGCTCTTAATAGCAAATGGTAGAAACATTTTGGTTGGTAATAAAATTAAAAGGGAAAGGCAATGTACGATTATATTTCGGTTAGATTCTCACGTTAGTGTCAATGAAAAGGAGAACGCAGCTGCAGCTCTGCAGTGGCAACAAGTCGTCTATAACGTCGCACAAGTGTTTGCCAGCAGCGGCGGCGGCAAAATGCCGGAGAGACTCTCAAATGGCTGATTGGTGCTCTTACAGCCTTCATTTAAAGACGCAATGAACTTTATGAACCAATTTATGGAGCAGTGGGTGAGCCAATGGCGTGTTACCACGCGTGCTCTCGTAGTAACTTCATCTTGAGATGAACGTGAAGCTTATTAAGCAGACTCAAAGTTGAGATCGTCTCGTTGATAGTCTAATGATGGTAGTGCAAACTACATGAAAACGTTACGATTTTCCTGACTAAAATTCCTCATCGGTCATAGCAATTATAAAAACTACGTGTTTAATACGCAAATGTAAAAACCTTTCATTTATTTGTACCATAAAGAAATTGTTTGGGAAATTGTCTATGATCTTCGATAGAGTTCAGATGTGTAGCATATCTGCAGAGATTTTTAAAAACAAAAAATCAGAAAAGAAATGCCATCATGCTGTTAATGCCAATTGAAGAAATTTGTATAGGCGTTCTCTGAAGACGTTGTAAGGAACATGTTGGAAGTAACATACAAAGCAGTCGCAGGATGGAGCAATGTTGGGATGGTGTTAGTTATTGTCCCACTCTATCAAGCTTTTACTCTAATAGAGTTGAATGTGCATTACCATTATCCTCCTGGACAAAATATCTTACCGATCAATGCAATGTCTATTCCAGTAATGAGTCACAATTACAATTCACGATAAATTGTATAAATATAAATAGAACAAGAATACATTAATTGTAAGTAAAATATTTTTTTCGTTTGAAAATTTCACTAAATGTACCGTTACCGATGTTACAGTTTTGGTGATGGTATCAGGAGACATAGCCTAAAATTATCTTTAAGTTGGTAATTTTAATAAAGGATTTAATTGTACTAAGTAGTAACAAGATCGTTCTTCTAACTTAACGAAGTACATTCATGATTCCCTGATAAATTTTATAAGAAAAAAGTTGTAGAAGTTCAGTAACGTGGATGAATGAGTTTAATTAACATCCACTTTGACTAAAACAACGAAACTTTTCTTATCATTTTCCAACTTTTTAATGGAGTCAATATGAATCTTCTAAGTTCTGACTTTGTAATTAATAAATTAATCAATTGATAATGAATAAATATCTCTAAAGAAAGTTCAAATATCTGAATGTACATACTATACACATGAAATAGTTATAGTATTATAACATGCCATATAATTATGACATTTTTATAAATTCATATTTTGTTTTTTACTTAGTAAGAGTGGTAGCTTATTAAAGGTCAGTCCACAACAGAAAAAACTTGTGTGTTGGCTCAACAGCAGTACGGTACAGATAAGAAGATGCAGATAGATGTGCACTAATAAATAAAATCTAGCCCTCAAAGCTATGAATGTTAATTTATTATAACACTTTGATGTTATGTACTGACCCTTTGCAGGGAACATCAATGACTGGCGCTTTTTAAGCTTTATTTAAAAAATATAGCAATAACCCTGAATACTTCCTTTTATACATTGCAAAACAGCCCAAATACCTTCCTAATAAAAAATACATCTCTTTAACAATAAAATGAGTCATGGCTATACGGATCCTGAAACCATAAAATGATCTGAAAGCGAAGAGATGGCCACAGAATATTTCTGTTACAAAACTGAACAACCACGAAATTTTGACCACGAACCGCGCAAAACAATCCCAAAGTAATAGGTTGGCTAGAAGATTGATTCTAGCAAACACTTGTAGTGCAGTAACCTCTTAGCTGAACGGAACCTTTATTATTTTAGCACTGATATGGAAACTAATTTAACGAACAAAAATGTGAATACATCATGTGGCATATATCCTGAGAAGAATTTCATGGACTTCGTAAAAATTTTATTTAACCTCATCTCGTATATATGCAAAAGAATGTGTCTTATGATGGTGCATGTCCAAACCTAGGAACTTGGTTCTTCGTCTTTTTATTGTGTTAAAATTTTCTTCTGCATAATTGTGTGTCTGTCTACGCAAGACATCTCTAGAATAAGATGAGTTAAAGATATAAAGTTTTACATGAAACCTTAGCGATGCCTGCTACGAGACGTGGAACGGTGTACTTCTGCATTATCTACTCCAACTGATTTTTCAAAGGGGGAAAAGGCGGGTCACTTTAAATTTTGAAATTACACCCCTTATCATGAGACATGTCATTTTATAAGTGTATTCAATGGAAACACATTCTCTTAGTTTCTCTCTGGAATAAGTGCTTTTTAAAGTAAATTTTTTAATAAAGAAAAACTCGTTAAATAGCATTTATATCACCATGTCCTCTAGTAATCATACTGGTCAAGGATCTTGTCCTGGGAGATTAAATATTTAAGTAGTTGTTAATTTTAGTATTAGTTTGCCACATTTTTTTTACAAAATATTAAACTGTGTTTTAGATACTTTATGTGGTGAAATAAAATCTCCACTATACACAAAATATAATATTGTAACAAATTAAAAACATAAGTGCAGGATTAGTTATAATACAATTAGTGGATTTTATCCGTTCACCTAAATTATAAAAATACATATAAATTCCCATGCTTATTTTTCCGTGAAATAAATTTTCTAAAATATTTTATTAGTTAAATAACTCTGAATTATTAAGGATTGGAAAATGAGTTGTCATAAGCAGAAAAGCCTGTCTGTATGCCCGATTTCCTTCTGTCAAAATTGTGGACTAATTGTAAATTAATACAAATAAATTCCATGATTTGGTAAATACATTACAATCCACACCTCCTACCTAGAAAACATTAGAATTAAATTGCAGCAGCCCTCTCAGATTACAAGATATACACCGGCGCTACATTTAAAGATAACTAACAGTACTTCTACAATGTTGGTGCTGGTTTATGCAGATCCAGGAGTTTTAATTAAGCAAACTTTGCATTGAACGTAAACTTAATGTTTTGTAGCTCAGTAGTAATCTGATAGAGGAAAATGGTGTTGGTGAAGTTATAGATAAACAAATTTAATTGTTCTAAAATACTAATCTTACGATTACTAACTGTATAATAATTTCGAAGATTGGATGTATTTTATTTTAATTAAGGCTTTAAGCGTTAAAGCTATCCAAATTTATTTATTTTTCAGAATATGACAAATATAATTGACTTTATAGAAGTGCAGTATGATCCATAAGTAATTGTATACACGCATGCCTTGATTAGGAACCTTACTGTTAGTAAAAATAAAACTTTTAGCAAAAAAAAAAATCATTTTCTTAATAAATTGTAACAATTGATCACATTGCTGCCTGTCTGCCCTCCACGTTCACGGGAATCATGAAATGCGAGGCCATTTGAAAAGTCAACCTCCTCTTTTTCAAGGCAATTACACTGATCTTGAAGACTTTATGAGATTCACGACGTTTTAATTACTCTCTTATAATTTTTATGGCAGCGTTATAATATTGAATTCTACAGCATAAAGCAAACAATAGCAATTATTAGTTTTAATTGGATAAGTTTATTTTGAAGTGGAAGCATTTAAAAGCCTGCCGTTTTACTGTCACAACTTTTATGTTACAGTGGTTTCTCAAGTAATTGTTATTGAGAGCACAGCAGCAGAATTACCATATAATTACCAGTAAATGTTTCATTTTTAACATTTAGTTTTCTTAATAAGTAGAATATTATCTATAACCAAGCACTCCTGCATTAAGATTATTAGGTGTTGTTGATAATAAATTTAATAATAATAATAAATAATAATAATAAAATATACAATAATAATAATATATTTTTATTTCCGAATGTTTATTATTATTTCTGGAATATAATTTTCTCATTTATATTGATAATCGGCTTTGAAATAAATAAATTTTGAGTTAAATAATTATAGTGAAATTCAATAAATAAATACCCACTAAATTTTAATAATTTTAAGCACACATAAATAATAGGATAAAATTATTATGTTTTAAATTATTAAAATTATCCATCCCTATTTTTTGGTGCAAGACTTAGGTTTTAATCTTCTTGGACAATATTTCAGAGATTTTATGATGTTGACTGTTCATACAATACAAAGTACAAGGGCTCTTTATAACGAGTTATCATCAAGTGGCATTACATCAGCAATGAGTCTTCAAAGAAGAAAAGGAACTAAAGCTAAGAAAATGAACGATTCTATCCATCCCACTGCTAAAATCAGTAATACTGTTCTGAAGGAATACTATAAGCACGATATTGATGAATTATACTCGGTCGCTTAGTTGACAGTCTACTGTGTGTATTT
The DNA here is from genome assembly GCF_021130785.1 of Homalodisca vitripennis. Classification (NCBI taxonomy): domain Eukaryota; kingdom Metazoa; phylum Arthropoda; class Insecta; order Hemiptera; family Cicadellidae; genus Homalodisca; species Homalodisca vitripennis. The sequence goes on along the minus strand of NC_060211.1, from coordinate 146,044,432 downwards.
ATAAACACTTCTTGTAGTTTATAAACTGCAAATGACTAAAGCTATAATTAGTAAAGTAATTTTATTTTGTCAAGATTTACATTCCACAATATGATAACACAACGAGAAGCAGTTATCACTGTTGTGTTCCGGCATAATAGTTATGACATTGTTACTGATACAACTTACTGAAACTTCGAGATCGTAAAGGCTACTTGGAGAAGAGACAGCGGCTAGTTAGAGTAAACCCCTCCCCTCCACACACAACTACCCTACCACCTACCCACCCCACCACAGCACTCCACTGTTAATTTGAGTCTTCAGTGGACTGGTAAGGGAGACTAAATTATAATTACATTTTCTTAACAGGCTTATCTGTAAGTAAACGTAGTTTATTTAATCGAATATTTCTATTTTGGTCATCTAAATATATATGTAATTAACGAAACATATATTGAAAGAGATTGTTTGCATATTTTAGTTTGACAAAGCAGTTTTGTTAGTAGTTTTTTGTTAAAAAAACTAGATCAAGTATCAAATTATTGAGTCATGTCAGACACTACGCAAAACTAATAAAATAGGCTATTCTAAATTTTGCTACATTGTAAAAACATATATATTCATTTTAGATTTTTACATTACGAGAATAATAGTTGGGAATACGGTTTTTAAATGCTATGATTACATTCAAAACTTACTACTACTGTGTTTGGTCTACTCTGGTTTAGTTTATGGAGTAATTTGCTCAAACAAGCAACAAACTAACGTACATAGATATTCGATGATGATAAATGTAAACCAGAATTAATATTTCCATTACAACTTAAAGTAGACTTGGTACGCTAAAATATCTATATTTTAAACAGTAAAAGAATTATGAAAAAAATATATAACATGTTTATTACATTTTTTATTGAGGATAATAGATTTTAAATTGTAATGGCTCTGGGATATTTGCTGATTGTATCCAGAACTCTGGATCTGTGACCTCTAGGTGGAAAATTATAAACATGATTTTAGCATTCAAAAAGTATTAAAAAATATGGCGATAAAAAAGCTAGTGTTAAAACAGAACAAAAGTTGTGCATTAATAAGGCACAAACTAATACGTAAGATGTAGCCCAAAATCAGTAAAAATACACACGAGTAATCAAGACAGACTTATTGCTGATACTCATAAACACTGAGGTACGCTGGAATTAAACTGGAAATACCTTAACGCTACGTCCCGCATTACAGAAGGATTTTGCTCAGCGACTCGACGACATTGGCTTGGCGGGGATGCTCTGTCGACCTTTGGTTTATTGTTTATTAGTATATCTTATTCTAGACCTGAAAATCATTATGATCGACCGAATTGTACTTGATGAGTTACTTAAAATAATCGCGTCCACTTTTCTAGTTATTCTTTTTATTATTGTTAGCCATAGTGATGTATTTTACAAATTTTGTCTTACAGTCAAGTCTTATAACTCTTATTCATATAGCGTTAATAGGTCTTCGTTGAGAAAATTTATTTAAGGTACATCAGTTGGCTACATGTAGTTGTTTTGAGTATAGTAATGTTGAAGAATTTTAATCTATACAAGATATCCAGTTCTTACACTGTTTGCGATTTTTAATATAGTAGTTGTTATGTCTCAACGTGTATTCCTTCCTAAAATAATATAATGTACAAGTTAAATTGTCTTAGTTTTCTTAATTCATGCCTTAACAGATTTTCCTATATTCTGTCCGTATTTTATAAGCAAGTATAAAACCTATGTGAAGCATAGCAACAGTAACAATAGCAACTTTCTAAACTCGGTTATTATTAATCTCCTAGTTGACATACTTAAATATATACTTGACAAAAGACTTGATACAGTTGAATACTTTTCATTCCTCTGCACCTTAATGGGAAACTTTTCAATGCAGCTGAAATTTGTGAAAGTCATCGTTTCCCTTGTAGTTTAAACAATCAGTGTGATTCCGTTGTTTTATTTGGCAGTCTTATGGCCAAATAGCTGATTTTGAAACATAAATGAATTATTAAATAGTTTTCTTATAGAAGAATAAATATTATGATATGGGCTATGAAATATCAGGTGGCCTTTTAAATGATTTCGTATGAGTTTTCTATTGTAATGAAAAGTATCGTTCAATAATCATCTCGAAGATTCTATTGCGGGGTTCGACAGTATTTCCTGCTCTCGGATTCTACACCTGCAATAGGTTACATTTAAGACTAGTAATGAAATGTACATTTAACAACTATCTCATTATTGAAAAACACACAAAGACTCATATTCATTGAGTAGTGTGACAGTAATATAAATATATCTATCTACAAATATAGCAAGACAAAAAAGATTTGCTTAAAAATATAAATAAAGATGTTTTCAAAGTTGTTTTAAGTTTAATGAAGTTAAAAGTATTTATAATACATTTTTATATCATCTTTAAATTAAAACCGTTTTCTTTAATACTGCTTAGCACATTGTACGTTAGGTAATTATTTAAAATACTACACCAGATCACTTTAGAAGAACTCAATTTCATAAACAGTATCTGATCATTTACTAGCATAACCTTTACGTCACGAATGAATGTAAGTGTTAGTATTATATAATATTATATATCACTAACATTGTAAGATAGTACATAGTGGGGTACATAGAACACACTTTCAGCTTTACGTTTTCTCTATTGTGTGTCTCTAATAAATAGAATTTAAATTTTAAGATCATTCAACAGCACCTCAGTAAGTAATAAATGTTACTTACCGGATTTATTATTGAACAAATATTCTAACGTGACGTATCAGTCAATTAATAAAAATCAAGGTCCAATAGATGTATTCGTACAGTCGATACTATGAATGCATGTCTTGTATTGAATTTATATTTAAGAGAGCAATCTGATTGTTGTGGGAGAGAAAGGTCCAACACAGCCAGTTACAAACTTGATTTCCTGGACCTTAGTCGAGACTGAAGCAATAGAGTACAGATCATTTACATCTGTGCCCCGTCCTTTGTCCGGCTCTTTAATAACATTTCTACAGTGAACCCCTTTTACTTTTTCCACCTGCACGTCTTGTATTATAATAAGTTAAAAGGAATCTTTCTAAAGTGTTTATCAAGTATAAAAAAGTATTACGGGATACAATCAGAATATTTCAACGTATTAGATTTACGTAAAATTTAGATATATATAATAACATAACATTGAACATTGAGAGAATGTCTAGAATTATACTGTGACAAAGGTTATTTAAATATACAGCGCTATCAGAATATGCTACAAAATATTGGGGATTTCAGACTTCTATGGAAAGTATTCCATAACCAAAAATTAATAACTTAGTCATAGTACCTAATACATCAGCCACGACAGCTTGATTTTTTGATATTGTTAAAACTGTTACATAGTTCATACACACATTTTTGATTCTTGTACACTTTTGATGAATTTATTCATGCCACCTACATTCCCGGAGGTTTAACTGTCGGTGCTATCAAACCTCAGACTATATGGCATGTATTGTCAGTTTATAACACATTTTGACCAAGACCAAATTGATTTGGAAGCTATTTAGAGCTGACTTAGGTACTTTGGTGTCTGTGAAACAAAATTTATTTGTTCATTCTCCACATTAATTATGTTAAATAAATATTAGAGTGCTTTTTATTCAGATAATTTTGTTATATATTTATTTAGAGATTAAAACTTCTCGCTATTTTGGAATCGCTCGTAATTGAAAAATATAACTTTATTATTGCAACTATTTACTGTAAGAGTTATTTTCCTAATTGTATAAAGAGAAATTTTTTTACTAGTATGTACAATAAAACTGAGTAGTAAGCCCTAACTACACAAAAACCAAGAAACACATGATTTATATCTCTGTTAAGTTTATTGGAAGTAATATGTCACGTAGTTACAGTAACTTTACACAGTTGGCGCAGATCTCAGTACTCTTGGTCAAATAACTTCTTATTAATGTAACTTGTTACTGTTCTATAAACCAGTTGTCATAAGTTGTTACAAAAACTTGTCACTTAAATATATCCAGTTCTTATAGTTTTTTTTCTTATTACAGTCATACAACATTAAATAATTATTTAAGTAAAATAGTAAATAAATAAAGTAAATATTGTCTGATGCCTAAATAAATTGCTTCAATTCAATCTTTAAGGCCTTATTAGGTTTAAAATCGATTGAAGAACTGAGTTTGGGTACGTATTATAAAACCTGTGATAAAAAATTATGTGTTCGGTGGTTTTAATCTTTTTAATACTCATGGATGGAAATTAACAAAAGTATTCTCATATGTTTATTTAATACTATTTTATTAAATAAGTGATTGTTGAACATCTAATCTTTCACCTTTATACTGTTAAAGTATTAATCACGCAATAAAATGCTTGAAATGTCAAATCCTCACCGCGAAAGTAGTAACTAATAGTCTGACATTTGGTCTGTCGTCTGCTCCACGCCTTTTTTTCTTTACGCCACTGCCTTCTAAATTCTCACCAACCTTCTGCTCTTTTATCCATACTGTAACTAATTGATCTCGGCTTATGCCATTGTCACCTGTGGTGGATCGAGTAGCTGTGGGTGGCCCTGGCTGGGTCTCTGATCTTTGGTATTGGAACTGTTTTGCCTTTTTCCATCAGCATGTCATTAATACCCGATCCTTTGATTTGCATAGTCTGCATGACTAAAGTACTTGATACTGAAAAGGCTCTCTCCAGTGTGTGACGGTGGATGCAACAGGTGGTTTCATTCTGCATGTATGAATTTATCGGTTTCCGAATATCGTAAAATAGCTGCTGGTACCAATAAAAAATGGTCTTGTGGACGGGCTGATTGCTTTGCTCCTAACTGCCACCCTCTTAACAGACTGTCCACTTCGCTTGATACCATCTCAACTCAAATGGCCCAAATGCTCTCCAAACTTGATAGTTTGGCCAACATGCCCTTCGGATGTTGCGTCTATTAGGAAGTGAATTGGTTGCAGTAAATGAAAAATTGGCTAATTTTGAACCTCGTATTGTCGAGGCTGAAAAGCGTATCGATTTGCTCGAAGAAGAGGTAAAAGCCCTACATCACGGCAACCTAGCACATCCAGCATTGAGACAATAATTGAAGAAATCTCTGACAGGAATCGACGCTCTCTCAACATTATACTTTATGATCTTCCTGAGAATAATGGTAGTCGAGCTGCTTCCTGAATTGAACATGATAATCGTCTTGTTTCCTTGTTAGTTGGCAGCTTCTGCACATCTTACCAGGATGCTACTTTCAAATCCATCCGAATCGGTAAAACTGCCGTGGGGGAAATCTAGGCCTCTCAAAGTCATTTTTACCGAGCCTAATGTGGTCTTTGCTTTTTCTAAGAACTTTGATAAAAGTATTCTGAAACAATCTTGACCACTACTGAGTTAAAGTGAGTTTTTTCACGCGACCGTACTGCTGCTGAAAGAACGAATCTTCTCTGAACTGAGATCTTTGCTTAAGGAGGAGAACTGATAAGGGTGAGACTGATCTCACCATTAAATATGTAAATGGTATCCCCAAGATACTTAAGCAATATAACAAAAAAACTGAGCGTTGGGAGTAGCAGTCTTTTGGTTTATTACCAAAATGTTAACGGACTTCGATCAAAACTTAATGTACTTCGCAAGGCTGTTACTTCCTGTATATATTACATACTTATCCTAACTGAAACCAACTTGTTCTCAGGACATCAGTGATCTGGAATTGGGGGCTTACTAATTACAATGTTTTTCGCAGCGACCGTTCACTTCATACGAGTCTCAAATCTAGTGGTGGTGGTGTCCTCATTGCTACCAAGGAACACTTGCATGTGAATGTTATTATTACCTCTGTTATAGACATTGAATCTGTTTTTCTTCGTGTTGGGTCCCTTAAACCTGTATTGATTGGAGGAACTTATATCCCTCCCAGCAAAACTCCGTAGTCTATAGTAAATTCTGTGATGCTGTTGATGAAGTAATGTCAGTTTGTTCTAATTCCCCATTCTATACTCTTCGCCGGTGACTTTAACTTACCGGATGTGAATTGGACTGCTCCTGATCTTGTTGCTGTTGGTGGGAGTTCGAAGTGCCCTTATTGACATGGCACTCGCTTTTCAGCTGTCACAGGTTAACACTATCAAGAATGGGCGTGGAGTTATTCTGGACTTGCTCTTTAGTTTCCAACCATTCACTAATTGTATCTCCCGCTCTCGATTCTATATTACCACAGGAATCTGCCTGCTTTATCCTGTGAAATCCCGATAGTCAAGATATCGTCTAAACATATGGGTTCAATTCGAGACTTTCGACGCTGCAACATTGAGAAGATCTTCAATGAACTTTACCATGCATTGGGTCCTGTTTCCTTCCATTTTCCGGATGTCATTGAGTCTTTCAACAACTTTGTCAATACCATTCATGGAAATCGTAGTAAGGAATACACCTTTAAAGAAAACCGGTAAATCAAGATTCCCTTGCTGGTTCTCACGGAGTTGAAGGACTTAGTAATTGGAAAGAAAATTTGTCACAAAAGGTTCAAATCTACTTCCAGCCATAATGACTACATCGAATTTAGTCGTCTTAGAGATCTTTGCAAAGAGTTAAGCTCTCCAGTGTTTCAGTAACTATATCGATTATGTTAATGGTATGATCCCTCTTAACATCAGAGCTTTTTGGAGTTTCGTTGACAGTGTCAGGGGTTCAACGGAATCTGCGGACACCTACTACCTGGATAACAGCTCGGCGTCGTCGCCAGAAGGCATCTGTAAACCTTTTCGCGAGCATTTTTCTTCCGTTTATAAACTCGTCTCCAGGTCCCATTCCTCAATACCATTATCTTTCGGAGATTAATATTTCTTCTTGTGTTCACACTGAGGGTGACGTAGAGCGTAAACTTGCTTCTCTTGACCCTTTCAAGGGAACCGGTCCTGATGAGATACCACCGATGGTTTTGAAGCATTGTAGTGCCCTACTTGCACCTCAACTTACTGTGCTTTTCAATAAACTTCTGGAGCAGGGAATCTTTCCTGGATATCCTGAAGTCAGTTACGTGGTTCCTATCCACAAATCATCTACGCTGACTAATGTTCGTAACTATCGGCCCCATTGTTATTCAGCCTGCCCTGGGCAAGATTTTTGAGTCTCTCGTACTTGATCGCATTAGTTTTGCCTTCAGGAGTACTCTTATTCATGAGCAGCACGGCTTCACACCTGGTAGGTCTACAGTCACCAATCTCGTTCTGTATCGAGACTACATTTTATCTTCTTTTCAAAACCACAGTCAAGTCGACAGTGTTTATATCGACTTCTCGAAGGCTTTTGACACGGTCAGTCATGCACATCTTTTGGCTAAGATGGAGGCTTATGGTGTTTTGGGCAGCCTTCTTCAGTGGTTCCGTTCATATCTTTCAAATCGGGTCCATGAGTGTAAAAATTTTCTGGTGCCACCTCCCGACCTTTTCTTGCTACCTCTGGCGTACCACAGGGTTCCCACTTGGGTCCCTTTTTATTCACTTTATTTATCAATGACATCATTGACTGTTCGATGTTGAATGTTTATTGTTTGCTGATGACATAAAAATATTCACATCCGTTTCAAACCTGCAGGATTGCTTAAAACTTCAACGTTGCCTTCTTGGATTGGATGATTGGTGGTGTGCAGAACAATCTTAAGTTGAACATTGCTAAATGCGCAGTCATCACCTTTCACCGTTCCTCCGCTCCTATACTGTTTGATTACATACTCAATAATTCTGCTCTCATTCGTAAAACTTCTATTAGAGATCTTGGAATTGTAATCTCCCCACAGTCTTGGCCCTGAATCCCACATTGATGCCATCACCACTAAAGCCTCTCGTAATCTGGGATTTCTGATCAGAACTTCAAAGAAGCGGACTGAGTGTTGCAGCTATGAAGTTTATCTTTACTGCTCTGGTGAGGTCAGTGCTTGAATATGGCAGCGTGGTCTGGTCGCCCTATCAGGTTGGTCATATCCAGCAGCTCCAAAGTGTCCAGGATCGCTTCTTGCGGGTGGTTGGAGTCAAATGTGCATTTGAATGCAGAACTGTGCCATTGGAGGATTTGGGGATTTCCTTGGGTTTGACCTCGCTTGTGAAGCGTAGACATCTTTTAGATGTGGTTTTTTTCTCCATAAACTAATTAACGGAGACGTGAATTGTCCAGAACTGCTCAGGCGGATCGACTTCCGAGTGCCTCATCAGACACAGGTCCCTTCACACTTTCTGCCGTCGTGTCTACTCAACCAATTATGTACATCACAGCACTATCCCGAGACTTCACAGACTTGGAAACCTCGTCTCCTCCCAGCATGACTTTTCCAGTGATAGTGTTATGCACCTGAAAAAACATTTTCTTTTGTTTGTAGACATTGACACCTGGCTCATAGTAATATGTGTATATATTTATTTCTTTCTATTTTTTCCTCTACTCTTTTCTACATGCATACATTTGATTCTTTTTTTCCCCCTTTTATTGTAATAAATTATTCCTATGTAGTATATGTGTAAGTGCAGATGGATGTATAATTGATTGTATAATTACTGTTACTATTTATTATTGTTACTATATTATTATTGTTTTTTTCTATATAGTCTATTTTATATGTTATTGTTATGTTGTAGCAATTTATTTTGGCATTGTTAATAATTTATAATGTGGATCATTTTCATTAGCTTATTGTTGGATATAAGAATATCTTATTGTTTTTTCCATGTACTAATGGTGTTACCGTAAATAAATAAATAAATGTGTATTAAAATTTAAAAAAAAATGTTGCACAGAAAATGCCAATAACACATATCCGCAATTACAAATGAATTGAAAGAAACTAAGTTTTATCGCAATTGGCTGAAGATAAACCAACCAACGACCTTCATAACAATCAGTGATCAATATAGCTTCCTTATCACCGACAGGCTGCCAGTTCTTTTACAGTTTGACAATATCTTCTTTGTGTTAGAGATATTTTCTTTTCAGATTATTTCTCAGGGTCCTCTAATCATTCTTATAATCATACAACATTTTTTAATTAAGTATTTTTTATTTCCATAAAATTACTGTGAAGTTTGTAGGAGTTATACAGGGTGGCGCAGAGAAACGGGAAATTTTGAAATAATCATAATAAACTAATGAATTGTACAAACAGCTTTATAATGCTTAAAATATGTTAGGCAAGAGTGGAAATTACATGAGAAATGTTGGAAGTAACAATAAAGCTAAAGTCACTTTAAAAAAATATTATCAGTTAAGTGCTGCCCATTGCGCCTAACACATTCATTCAATCGATTTCGAAGACTTATCATTGTGCGACGCAATGTGTTCTCTGGGATGTTGGCGACGTGTTCTTCAATCTGAGTCTTGAGCTCAAGAAGATTAATTCTTGGCCTAGTCTGGTACACAACGCTCTTTAGATGTCCCCATAGAAATAAGTAGCATACTGAGAGGTCTGGAGACCGTGGAGGCCAAGTGACGTTAGAGTTCCTTGAAATTATGCGCTCCCCAAACAAACGCCTCAGTGCTACAATTGACAGATTGGCAGTGTGTGAGGTGGCTCCATCCTGTTGAAACCAGGTTTGCTGAATGTAAATATCTGGGAAAGCATGAAGCTGTGGAGCAAATAAAGTCTCCAGCATATGAATGTAACGTTTAGATGTGACAGTTACAGTGGAACCATTACCATCATCAAAGAAGTAATGTCTAATTATCCCTCGACAAGACACTGCACACCATACAGTAACTTTAAGGGTGTGTAACGGACGTTGATGAAGTTCACCGGGATTTCTGTGAGCCCAGTAACGCATGTTCTGCTTATTGATATGCCCATTTAAATGAGAGTGGGCCTCATCAGACATCCAAAGATTTTCAATGAAATTCGCGTCCTCATTGATTTTAGTCAGTAGCTGTTCACAAAATTTTAAGCGTAATTCACCATCATTTGGTTTTAGAGCCTGAACAATCTAAAGCTTGTAAGGATGAAACTGCAGGCCGTGCAATATTCTTTGCACTCTCCGACGCTCAAGTCGCAATGATGAGGCGATTTTTTTGCTCAGAACGACGCGGACTCCTTTCCACTGTGACTCGCACTGCATCAACATTTTCTGGGGTTCGAACAGTTACTATACGCCCAGGACGTTTTTTCTTTAAGGCCTAACCAGTCTCTTCAAAATTCCGAACCCATGATGATATGGCATGTGAAGAAGGAACTCAACCGCGGGGAGGAAGATCATAATGGCGTCGGAACACTCGTTGTGCAGCTGTTACACTATCGCCATTTTTGTGATACGCTCTCACGGCAACGACATGCTCCTCACCACTCCACTGCTCCATCTCAAATAAATGACCGTTACTACTTGGCGTCATGACTTCCGTCCCCCACTCCTACGAGACTTGCAGGTGTACCAACAATAACTTCAAAATTTCCCGTTTTTTCTGCGCCACCCTTTACTTTTAAACTATCAATGCACATCAGTGTAATATTATCTCAAGACGACAGCCACAAAATCTACCCTTCTTCCTAGACATTCAAAACTGATGTATGGGTACCAAACATGGGATAGACCAGTTGCGTGGTTACAATTCCTTGTCTATCCACTATTACATTGGTTAATAATCCGACCAAACCAATTAAAAAACCATTTATGAAATGTCCTACCCGTTAATATAATGTATTAGTTTGACAAACAAAGCTTTTATTCTTCTAAGAAATATGCATTACACCTTTAGCGCACGATTTTTTTCAGCTGGTAATAAAGTAACGAAAATCTAATTGTTTTCTAAGTAAATTTTATCCTACATTAAATTCGTATTGAAAATAATTGGCAAAAATATAGACGGTGACATTAGCAACTAACTTTTTCATACTCATAACCTAAAAACTTAGCTATCATTTAAATATACATAACAATTTATATCATTATAGTTTTTCATGTTTAAAAAGAATTGATTTTCTTAATTGTATCATTAATACATAGATTTTATCTAGAAAATACAAACAGTGGCAGTAAATTTTACCATTTTCACTTAAACCATCATCCATTTATGACATTTTAAAGAAAGCCAAGGCAGCTTTATTATTACGTTGCTATAGGATATTACACACATTAAAGTTACGTATTGTGTATATGTTTGTTCCGAATACAATTTCAATTCATGCTATGAAAAAGCTGAGGGATAATTGGAAATATTTTACTTCACAATATAAAAGACAAGGACCCATTTTAAAAAGCTATATAAGGTGGCGTCCTAGCTGGACGGCAAGAGCGGTGGTAGCTACTGTCGGCGGCAAAAAGTGGGTCCATAATACACATAGTGACAAAGAGGCAGTCGGCGCTGTCATTTTGTACTGATCAATGGACGAGTGGATGCTTTTCTGTCGAGAGCCGGTCCACCGCTACCAAATAAAAACGTGTTTGTATCTTAGTCGCTTACACCGTGACCGACTTTCGCAACGGACGCTTTTGCTCCTTATGTAGGACACTTACATAAATTTGTCATGGGTTTGTTTTACTGTCTCTTCCGGTTAGAATACTGCCTCAAATACATAACCAAACAGAGTAATAAAACCAACTTTATATCCACTAACAGTTGTTGGATGGAGGAAGAAAGAAACTTTCCAGTTAAGCCCTAAGTAGCGCTAGGCAGGGCGTCCCTTTTGAGATGACGTCCAATTTGAACCGTAATGATGGCAGTAATAAGCAAAGAGCAATAAGCTTTGTACTTTACTACTGAACGAGACTCGGTTATCTTTTGCTACGTAACTTTAACACATATAAAACCGGCTTCAGAATCCTTCCAGCTTTAACAAATAAAATTGGTTTAAGAGGTTCGGACTATTCTATACAAACGGCTAATTAATAAAATATTAACTTTACACCGCAACTAAAAAATGATGTAGCTTTGCTAACTAAAATCATATCTGTACATTCAATTACATCTTCCAAATTACATTAAGGCAACATATTAGTTTAGTAATCTGTTTTTTAAGAAGAATTATCCTGCTGTGACATTTATGGTAATGGATATTTATTGAAAAGCTTTCATTGTAATTACAATTCGTGGTAGACTGTTACAACAATGGTGACCTAGTAATATTACAACGCTCGCGTCGCTGTTGTACATTAATGTCATGGAATTGCAATACCGTGAATCGTTGACAATATTTATTTGGTGTTTACAATACAATTACAGAGGGATTATGTAGTAGAATACCGATTATTGTTTGTAATGTGGGATTTAGTAGTTTTATTGCATATTTATTTAATACTCGTACGGTTGTTTTATGTTATTAATTCTTTCAAAAGGTGACGGACCTCCCATGTTGAGGATCTCCCATTAATAGTGATGTATGTTATTGTGCATTCTGGTTTTATCATCTATTTTTTTTCATACAGTTAAATGTTCCATGATTATTTCAATAAAACTATAAATGTAATGTTTTTTATTCTTGAAAATCTATTAATTTACACTCCAACCATTCCTATTCATAAAAGGCACATACAAAAGCGTTGTGAGTGATGACTTTAAATATGAAATCAGTCAATTTAAAATAAACATTGGATATAATTTGTATATAAATGTTTGCAAAGTCAATAACACATTTAAGAAGATATTACTCCTTTTAAGAGCCACTATATATGTATTGTTATTTATATTTCAAAATTACTATCTTACTTTTCTAGTAATAAAAATCTACTTCAACAATGGTATATGTAGCCCTAAATAGTTTGTATTATCAGTGGCCAATTTCGTAAATTTTTGGTGTTCCATACCAAATACCTATTAAAGATTCTTACGGACGGGAAGGGTTTTTTATGGCATGTTTAAGTAATCTGGACGTTTAAAAAATTAAAGTCCTTTTAAAATAACTTTTTAATAAGACACTTCTGATGCAGGTCACCGCCGCTAAAAGGCTCAAACCGCAACTTACAATCTTTTCTTTACAAAAAGGTTTTGTACTAACACTAGATCTAACGTGGGTGAACGATATTAGTTTTGGAATGCTTTAATACGAATATTGAATATTTTTTAGTATAGTTATTCTTTTTATATTTCTAAAAATTATTATTTTTAAGACTTTTAACATTTTTACCTTTCGGTTGTATTGTAATTTCAATATTCTACCAAAACGTCTAGCAAGAAACATCTCTTCTCCTAACTATATAAATTTAAAAACTAGGTACGTATTAAAGCAGAAACAAAGTTGCCGGATTATCCAGCCTACACAGTGAGATGTGGTATATTCAAAAGTGCTACTCCACTACCAATACTAATTAAAACTTTATTATGTCTGAATGTTAATTTTTTTCCTTTCATATGACCTGCAGATATTAATTTTGAACTCCTAAATAGACATTTAACTCACTGTGGAGCTTTTGCGGTCCTTTATGTTCATCCCACCTAGAGATAGAAACTGTCTTGTGCTTGTTACGTAAGTTCGCGTGCGTGCACTCGATACTCATCGCACGCCTAGGTTATGTTACTGTTTCATAACTTACAGCTCAAAAGTTGGTAACTTGTTTACATTTCAAGTTCTCTTTACCTAAAGAGTCTTAAAAAGAATAATATAGAGTTTAAGAAAAGATTTTAATACGATACAAATTAATTTTAACCATCCAAATGTTAAAGCTATATGGTATACATTTACCGCTAGAAATTAAAAAAGATCGCGTTCCCAATTTTTAACGAACACATTAAGGAGGTATGTTTAAACTTAACTAGAAATAATATACCATACAATTTCCCATAATCAGGGATGGTAGATTTATTTTCTTTATAAAATCAAGTAAAAATAATAATAACACAATGGTTTTTACGAAAATCCTACGTACTAAAATAGTGCTGTTTACAAAATGTGGCGACCTTGTACCATATTGTAATATCTTGTAAAATAATATATAAAACAGGTTAATTCCTATCAAGTTAAGGCTTGGATTTCTGGCGAAATGAAAATTGGAGAACGATTGGTGCGGTGGACGAGCGGCTTTACCTTGGCTGAATTTCAACAAGCTCACCAACAAATGTCGCGTAAACAATACTTTCCAGCCTGTTGTTTTGACGGGCCCTCATAAAATTCTAAATTTTGCACACTTTGCTTCTATTTATCGATATTGAAAAGTTTGTGTTACGTAGGCCTATAACAAGTTTAGTCGTTGTAGTAAACTTATCTCAGCCAAACTTAAAAGCTACGGACTGAATTTAGGATGTCCCTACACTGGGCTAAAATAGTTCAATTCCTACTGAAATGATTAGACCTATTCAATAAAAAATATATAATAATGGAGATAACAGATGTTCATAAAAACTACTTCACTCTCCGACTTCAAAGACCGAAAACCCTATCTTCAAACTTATAATTAAAATAGATAAGGAGGATAAATACCTTTCAGTGACTATTTCTTATCTCAGGAGGGTTAAGTACATCATTCAAAAGAAATATTTCCACGATATACTTTTTAACGTACGTAGCAGTCAGCTGCTAGGATCACATAAAAATATCATTCGTAACCATTTAATTTCATTAGACCTACATTTCATATTATAGGAACTGTTATAGTTCAGTGAATATACAAATAATAGGGTTTATAATTTTTTAAACATTTTTATACAGTGTTAAAGTTGCACAGGAAATATGTTAGTTAACGCCAAACATATGCTGTTGCAATAACCAGTGTCCAGTATATTTTAAAGAATAAGAACAGTACTTTATTGCTCTAAAACTATACAAAGTTCAGCTTTAAAGCAAAACTAGAAATGTATTATCTTTTTTAAATTTACTTCTATTAAGTAGTAATCCATACAACGTGTAGAAAAACCCGTATAATACGTAAGTGTGTCTAAACTCTTCAGTTCTTGGCCTACGTATACGCTAAATAACTATCTTGTCATTCAGTAAAATAATGGCTATTAATCAGAAATTAGTTTATTGCATGTAGAGTTCATGTAACGTTAAGTATAATCAGACTGAAAAGCTTACATTTTGCTTATTTTTCGAGGCATATAAATATTCAAACAGAAGACATTCAGAGAGAAAAGAAATTTCTCTAGCCAGTTGAGTGGCTTTTGCTAACGCTCAGCCTACTAAATTTTAATAAGCTCTGCGTGAATAAATGTCAAATAAAAGGCAAAAACTATCGACGCAGGATTATTTGATATTGAAATCAGAACTACCTTGAAAATAATTGAATTTATAAAATGTATAAGGTAATAATTGTTAGCTTTGTTTAATATCACTGAAATTATAGTGACGATAAACAAGATTAGTAGATTAAATAAACTAAGTTTAGTGATAGATAAATGTAGTTACGACAATTAAAAAAATACTACTAAAACTCTCTTCTTAGTCTAATAAAAACTTAAATTAACAAAGGATAGCTGCTAGGAAGGCTAGGGGTGGGGTCACTATCTGGCCGTTTCCTTCTCTCCGAGTAGCCTTTATGACGTTGAAGTTCCGGCAAGTAGTATTAGTGCTTATGTCATAACCGTTATGGCTCTGGCAGTACTTGGTGGAATAAAACAGTGTTATCTGCTTCTTCCTGTTTACTCATAGTATTATGATATGTGCGGTACATCTTGCAAGGTCATACTGCACAACAAAATTAATTGTAACAACTCCCTATTACATGAATAATTGTTCTGTACCAATTTTAAAATGGATATTTTAATTTAGTTTGAAGTAGTAGGTGGTTTCAGTGAGAAAATTAATATTATTATTAATTTAATACGGTACTATTTACATTTAATAAATATCTAGAAAGTCATACGAGATAAAAAGTCATTCTTAATTATAAACAGTTTTAGAAATGTAATTAGTACTCCATAAGACATTATAATTATTAATTAAAGTTTAAATAACTGAGATTTGAGTTTAAATATTTAATACCTACAAAGTCGGAGGAAATAATGTACTGAGCTGGCCAATGAACGTAGCCATGATATTTATAACTAAAATTTTTTGACCAAACTTCAACTTTTTATGGCTTTTTTGGGGCAATTATATACAGCAATAATATATATGTAAATGTAAACTTTGGAAAGAAGGGTGGATTTGGGCTCCCGAGGTTATGCTCGATGTTGTTATTAAACTTTCCTTCAAGGTTGCTACACTAAAATTAAAGTAAGGTTATTTTTAATACAAAAACTACCTAAAATCATAAGAATAATTTATTTATTGAAATTACTTTTAAATTTATGTTCTTCATTTTGGAGATCTCAGTTTTGATTCTCGTAGAGATTAGATACTTAGGGATTACAGCTTTCTAAAAACCTCATTACCGAGATGAACAAAAAGTGTTTAATATCAACAAGATATCTAGTCTACTAATACAATGCCTAGAGCCTCGTACAGGGTTTTTGAACTGATATTATTTAACTAATCTAAATAATTAAGACATATCAGTCCGTGTATTTGTTGTGGTTTTTTTAATTAAATTTTTAATGATTAATCAATTTATTTCGAACATAATCTCATAACCTGAAGGGTACAAATATACAGCACTAATATTATAATAAGAGTTATTTATTTATATAATCTCCAATCATAAGGGATGTTTAGAATAATGGTTTTAATACAATTAAGTTACCCCAGTAAAAAAAATGTTTTCCTATAATTTGCTTTGCAATACGCAAGGAATCATCATAAAGTTGTCACAAAAATAGTAACAACAAGCTAATAAAGACGGTTGTGAAAAGTTCATCGTCTTTGAGATTAGTTCAATGACCGATGAATAAGAGGCTTGTCAACCACCCCTCCGCCCTCATTTAAAAGTGAATCCTGGGTAATAGAGGCAGTTTATTCCAACGATTCATAATGAAAACGTCATGTTTCTATAAGCAGCATGGCTTGTATAAAAACAATATGAAAATAATACTATAATCTTATAATTAAAATTAATAATTTCATCTTCTGAACAGAACGATCAATCTTGCTAATTTTTAAAACGACTTTAAGCTTTAAAATTGTCTAAGACAAATGCAAATTCCACGGTCCAATTATACTGGAAGCAATCTCAAGAATAGTACTTTAAAGCAAATGATCTTAATTGTATAGGTAGTACCTCCAACACAATAAGCCCCCATCAGAGAGGCAATGAGTTAAATATTGTCAAGATTACGATTAACGTGAAGTTGGTTTAATTAAAATACCTGGATGTGCATACATTAGCTCCAAACTTGTAGAAGTACTGCCAGTTATCTGTAACTAGCGCTCTCGGATATCTTATTTCTGAGAGAGTTGTTGCAGGTTAATTCTAATGCTTTTAGGATTGGAGGTGCAACCGTAATTTGTCTTCACAATACTGTTAAATACGTTTAAATTTGTTTAACATTATAATACATATACTATAGAGATTTCAGAGTTATTTTTGTTTTAATATTGTTCAAACATGTATTGAGAGGCGTTTTCAAATCACTATTTAGCAAACGTATGTGTTAGAAGGCAAAATTGAAAAGCTTTTACTTAAAAATTTTTATTTTCGACATAATTTATATTGATTTTCATAAGAAAGTTGAAAATTCAGAGGCCATAACAATATCACAACTTGTTTAGTGTAAGGAGAATATGAAAGTGTAGATATGTGAATATAAGAAGTTTTTGTAATTGCTTCTGCACTTTTATGGAAGGTTATTGCAATGAATTCCATCCAAAAAGTTGTAGCATTGCTTTCTATTACATTCTTCAAATATGTCCTAATCTGAAGAAATAATTTGAAATAATTTCAGATTATTATCCCTAACTAGGGTGTTTTATCAAGATAATATTCATTTACTCATTTTTTTCCAAAAAAATGTTGTTCGAATTTGAACTGAATTGTAAGTGGTCCAGGGAGATCCACTGAATAAGTTTTTACAGCTATATTAAAAGGCTTGTGCTAATAGCAGTAAGGTAGCATTTTGAACTCTCTTGACTTGTTTGAGTTGCTAGCCGTTCAGAAGTACCAATTTATTGGCAAAATGTGTTTTCTCAGTATATGTCAATCCTTATTAAAAAGATATTTTAAATATTTACTCCTCTATGGTGGAAAAAGAAGTATAAAAATATATACATGTTTATTATACAATTATAATTTCATAACATAGTTTTAAGGAATTGTATGTGGTCATAGGGAAAGTTTTACTCTATCACTAGGTTTTACCAGTTACTGAACATCTATGACACAACAAAAATTAACTGTAAGTAAATAAAAGAAAATGTACATGGCATATTTAGAATTTACCCTTGGGTGCTACACGCTATTATATGGGGAAAAAATATAAATAGAGCAGGTTCCAAGTGATAAAATCTGTGAATGTCAATACTTTTTCACAGTACAGGTAAAATAGCGCCAATTCTCCATTATTTTCTTTCTGTTGGCTCAATTAACACAACACTATTTCCATGATAAAGTCGTATAGCGACGGTCAATAACTTTAAGAAAGTCGCAAATTACACTGCAGTTTTGAAACATTAGTAAAATTGTATTGTTTTAAGCATTGTAACATAATTTTAAATATTCTATCATAATTAGAATTAAAAATTTATGAAAGGTTATTAAAAGAGTGCGTGGAAAAAAGTAAGTTATCCTTCCAACCGGACTTTTTTAATTACGGATCGACTCTGGTTGATTATTTCAGTATATATCTCTTGAAAACACTGTGTTGGGAAAAAATTAAAAATAAACGAAATACAGCTAATGTCACATCTACTGTACTCGGGAAAGACTTGGTAGAGCATTTGGGTTGGAGGTAAAAAAGAGGCAAGTCTTTTGTAGCTGAATGGCGCCCGTGGCTTACTGTATTGGTGGACAGCTTAAATATTTTCTGTGTAACTGGTTTAACATGGGGACACATTCAATGGCTTAAAGTTAAGTTCTGTCATCACACCTTGACTGGTAGAAGAATTTAAAAAAGGGAAGAAAATGAGAAAAATTATACCTACTCTAAAGATTAGAGCAAATGACCTTCACCTGAGACCAACCATAGGCATGAAATGAGATTTCAATAAAGTTATAGGTAGGAGGTGGGAATTAAATTGTTATAGCTTTTAGAGGTTTTCATACGAGCGCTTCATAAGTTTATAAATTCAAGAAAGTAAAATACGTTTACAGCACAACATGCTATCTTGTTAAAACACTGGGTAAGTAATAATTTTACAAATATTTTTTACTGTTATTGTATCTCACTCAAGTATTACCGTATGTCTCCCTATATGAGGCGCGAGTAAATGTAGCTGCACTGGCAAGTTTCAAATATCTCATCGCTGACAATATTTAAGACATCATTGAATGCAAAGAAAAGCAGCTTCATCCTAAAGCTAGCAGTGCTAAGTAGTTTATTAAAATTTCAAGCTAATAAAACGCATGAATAACAGTAGATTTATCTATCAAAGTGCCACAATAACACATACTGATAATAAACGATCACATCTTAAAAACCTTTATGATTTAAATGAAATCTTTTTTACAAAATGATCAGCAAATTTTAAGAATGGACTGTGAATTAACAATACATTTTTTCATAAATAAATCCATGATGAGCAAAACATGAAAGATTCACATTAATTTCATTTGAAAGTGGAAGAGCAGATGAGAAAAGTTTTGGCGTTTTGTAAAAAGTTAGTTTAATTAAACTCATTTATTCCCATAACTTAGCTTTAACTCTTATTTTGTGTTATAGTCGCTACCCAGAAATATTAACGATCTATTAGTAAGTTATAACAAGGTCATTACATCCTTATAATGAAATATTACAAATTAAAAGCTTAGTTAAAAATATCATCTTAAGAAACGTTTGCTTGTTACAGTAGGAAAAGAATTAATATTTATAACCTGTACTAAACTTATAAAGAAAGCTGTATATTATAGAAATCTTTAAAAAAAAATACTATAATTATTATTAAAATTATTAATAACCACTATTTTGCCTACAATTATGAAATTATTTATAGTTTGGATATTTTCCATCATTATTTATAGCGAAAAAAAACTAAGATTGTGATAGGTATTTCCTACCAAGAGATTTCTTCAGGTTTCAATAAAACACGGCAAACTGTTTTATATCTAGAAATATAGATTCCAATCATCTAAATATAATAATGTTATAAAATATAATATTGCACATTATCTTGTTAAATCCCTTTTAAATCATATAGTTTCAATAATAAATTCCCTATTCCCAACCATTAATAATAAAATTTTTATTTAATTATTATATTTATGTAGCTGGTTACGAAGAAATAGGTAGATAAATACTTTTGTTAAGTATTATTGCCTTAATAACTTGTTTTTTTTATTGCCTAATATGAAAAGGCTACTTTTATTGAACAATAATTATGTATATATTTTTTGGGCAATTTATACTCTATATTTGCCTTTATTTTACTAAACTGTATATACTGCATTCATTCTATATCTCTTTCTGCGGCCTAGTGCCTACAATACCATTCCTTACTGGATTAAAATATTCACGTACAGTGACAGACCAATGAACCATTGTTTCACGAATCAGCTGTTTACTGTACACTCACCAACCAATCACAACGGTTGACTTATCAATTGCCCACCTTGCAAGCGACTGCACGCTTGCTCAGTGTGTACGCTCAGTCCCGCCTGGGGCACTTATATAGCACTCTAGCCACTGCTGACCATACCTTACTCAACACGTGACTTTTTATGCCCCATTTGTTACTCTCTCACTTTTAAATATTAGTTTATCTCTATTTGTTGTACATTTACATTAACATTAAAGTCAGTGCTCTGGATTGGCAATCTCTACCAGAACGTCTCTGTTCCCGGACACCCGCGTCTACCGTGCTCTACAGGACTGGCCACAGTGTTATGAACTATTCGTTTGCGGTCGTATTGTGCGTGAGTGAATCCGTGAAGGACATCTTCCGTCTTCACGCCTGCCTACAAGACAGCAGCCTATTTCCACACTTCCTGATCACAACCTGGCCCTCAACAACAGCAGACTACGGTTACCCCTCATGAAAACAAAGGTAACTGTTTATTTTCTGCACTTTATTTGAATATGCACTGTTCATAAACTCATTATGTGTAACCTGGTGAAACTCTTGTTAAAATCAGTGTGTTCGGCGTCTTCACTGCCTAGTGTGAAGTGGTCCTTCTTAATCGAGCCTCTAAAATTTTATTTCACGGTTCTCATAACCAAAATTTATTCTTTTCAACTTTTATCAATTATAAAAATGAACGCTAGCATGAACCAAAACTTTTACAAAGCCCACCGTCCTAGGTTTCCGATTTCCAGAGGCTGCTTTCTGGCTTATTGCAAGTGAATACCTAGTGAGTCCTCACGGGACACACACTGGGATTTCATACATCACTGCTTCCATCACTGATTACATTTCCCTTGATTTCTCGGTCTTTAGCACTACCTTTGCATATCCAAGCCAGTTATTTTTGACAATTTTCCAGACAAAAAAGTCCAGCGAGACCGTGACCATGGCTACCTTGAGGTCTATTCTTTTAGATATAGACCTCAAGGTATATATCTATTGAATATGCTAGTTTATATGGCCACATTTACGTGTATTTTTCTAATTAATGAAATGTTTTTTCTTAAATTTCTCTATTGATGATTGGAATCGTGTCAGTGGACATCGTAGTGAGTTAAATTGTGCACCTGATGAGACAATGAGAATAAATCCTCACCTATATTTCACTACTTATTGTAGTCTGGGTGACTTCTGATGTCGAAACGATCCGTGAAAGCGATGGGGGGGGGTTCATTTTGAGTTTCTTCTTTCATCGTCGCCGGCTATCTTTGGATCCCTTCAGATAAACGTGACTCCTGACTTCAGTAGTCAAGTCTGCAACAGGATCAGATTTCAGATGGTGCATGTGAGAGGAAGGTAAACTGGAGCTAAACTCAACATTCCCCAAAGAACATTATTTGGTACGTAAAGAAATAAATAGCCTTCATCTGTTAGATTACCATAACTGACTGATATGATGGATTATTGTTAAGTTACGAGTATAAGTTGTCATATTCTTGAGAACAATAGAATCAATTATTAACAATAACAAGGTGACAGGCTACATATTGCAAATAGGAAATATTTATATGAAGTAATAACTCATATATTAATGTAGAATTAAACTTTGATAGCAAGCCAATTTCATTACGTAGGTTCAATTAGAAACATTACCGTTAGTCTCTCGTATAACAAAATAATATTTTCTTTATACACTCAGCCCCGCAAAATTGTTAGAAAGTTTAACTGTAATCATAATAAACAGTTAAGCACTATTGAACATCCTTTCATAGAATCATATGTACTAAATCGGCACGAGTGAGCTATAAAGGTGATTTAGCATGCATTAATGTTTGTGATACAATTGTTGAGATATACTCTAGATCTGTGAGTTCACATTTTTGCCACAATCCGGCCTCAATGTGGTTACGAGTCATTTATTGAGTTTGGACCTAAATGAAAACATTTTAACCACACGTTTCAAAAGTATTCACCCAGGGTTTTATGCTAAAATCTTAAAAATATAATCAAAAATAAGATGGTTCTCGAGGGTAATGTGTTAAAAAGTACAGACTTGTATGTTGATATGGAAATTTATATGCAAGGGGGTATATATATCCCTGAATTATAAGATAAAAATCAATATCTTTAATAACGTATTGTTTAGTGGTTGGTTTACATCTTAGAGAACGTAGAATAGAGAACATGGAATTGACAAACAACGTGATTGTGCTGATTCTTGACTTGGGTGTGTCATGATACTCCGGTATGATTTGTTATTTCAATCTATATTAAAACTATTTTTTTTTTGTCCACCTGAGGAAGAGGTTAGATTGCATATCTCGAGACTTCGTGTACTGATACTGTTGAATAACTAAACTACGTCAAATGTGCAGAAACACCATGCTACGTGCAAAAACAAACTGTATATATTCTTATCCTTTCTTGAATACATTTTTATGTTAGAGTATTCCCGTCGGAATAAATAACGTAAGATAAAACTTCTATGTTAAAAGTCACCAACCATATACTCTGATAGAATGATCTCGTAGCCGATCAAATCAAAACCAGTCGGGCAGATAATATACTTGTAGAAACATAAAGAAAATCCAAGGTGCTACGTAAAGTAACAGTTGTAATACTTGACACATGAAGCATGCTCTAGAAGTTGGAAATCGCACTCGTGACTTAAATTGGAACTGGAACTCTACTATTACAATGTCATCTTGCATTTACTTTAAGATACAGTGATGTTATCTCTTTTGAGAGATTTAAAAGATTACGAAATTTAAACAACTTTAATGCTATGATATAACGTATACTTCGAAAAGCAAAATTATATTATATAAGAGCAAAAACTTTATTTTATTGTATTTTGAAATGATAATCTTTTTTAGGATATTAATTTATTATACATAATTATATTAACGTTTTTAGCAAATTAGGCGATGAGACAGCAAGTAGTTACCCCTGCTTGAGGAGGTGGTGACAGCTGTCCGACAAAATAGTTACGTTATCGACCTCATTAACTCAGGACATGAGTAAGGAAATTTTCTTGATTGATTACCAATCAATCGCCCAGCAATTAGGCGTAACTTGTTCCCTTTTTTGGAGTGGTTGAACACGAATAGACTGTTTCTTAATATCTTAAAAACTAATCTCAGAATGTTATTTCCAAAAACTCTAAGTCTTCCACACCACTTCACTTTGAACACTCTCGCCCTTAAATTTCACTCTGCTGTAAGTTTCTAGAGGTTCATATTGACTTCGATCTAAAATAGGATTCTGACATAAATATTTAGGCTAAACATTTCAACTCAGCAACATGTGCTCACAGGTGCCATTCAAAGCTTGCCTCGAGGGAGGCTCTCAGACTAAGTTGTGATGGCTAGTTTGAGACAGATATTAGTTACATTGTTATTCTCTGGCGCTTCTGTAGCGTAAATATCTTTAACAGTTTTCTGCATGTAAAAGAGGGGACTGTGGATCGTCTGAGGATTGGATCGACGGGACAGTTGTAAGGAATTCTTTCGACCAAGTGGTACCCATACTTAGTAATTTTTGTCTTTCTAAGTAAACATATGTATTTTAGTGGACTGATATCGACTGTCATGAACTCAGCAATCAGTTTTCTTTTTTGGATCGAAGTGAATGGAAGTTATTTAATTCGCTAACAAATAGTTAAAAGAATCTGGATATTTAAAATCTCTGAAACGCGACTTAAAAAGGTGCTTGGTCTAAATAGTTTTCTATAGCCTCTGGAGGCCCTTGATGAACTGAAAATCTAAGGTCGGTGGGTCAGAAGCTCTAAAGGGGCTCTACTATACTTACAGAAAGGCTTTTCTAGATATTTGATATTATAATATTAAATAAATGTAGTTTTTTTATAATTTACTTTCCCCTTGCTAGAAATATAATGCTTAGTGCTATTTGACATATTGGATTTGAGACTTACATAAAAATCTCTTCAGAATTCTAATCAAATAGTTTGAAGTTAAATGTTTGAAGAGCAAGTTAAATCATTTTGAGGGAAATCCAATAGTATTCCACACACACACACAACACACACACACTCACACACTCACACACACACACACACACACACACACACACGCCACAACACACACACACACACACACACACACACACACACACACACACACACACACACACACACAACACCACATATATATATATATATATATATATATATATGTATATATGTATGTATATCATATCATGGGATGAAAAGTAAGACAGGAAAAGTTAATATTAAAGTTACTAAAAACCATATGATTACGATCCTGCTTGGATTATACATTCCTTGGTTTTCTATTATAAACGTCTTGACGCAACGTATTACAACTTCAAAAACTTTGATAGTGCAACATTTGCATGTTTAATATTTAAATAAAAAGTTAGGAGTACGTAACCTCAAGTGTAGCATTACAGGCTTCGCTGATGTTGCATGCAAATTTTCAAGTCTATATTTCAATTCATTCTTAATATATACTGCTGAAACAGACACAGATACGCAATTGTAAAGAAAAATAAACAACACCCCCTTCCCGCCAAGCACACGAAAGAGATATTGAGTCATTTTAATGAGTGATTCCATGCACTACAACATAATTTAATATTATAAGTGTAGAAATTCAGTTTATTTGAAAATGTAAAATCTGTTGAAGAATTATTTCTTAAGGTATCTTGCGGATAGTTAGGCTCGGTAAATTACAAAGTCACGCATTAAAATATGATGTGGTTGTACTAATTTTCTTTACATATTAGTTTATTCTGTTAATTTCTGCCACCATGATTAACTATAAGAGCAATTAATAAATACTAA
The DNA here is from genome assembly GCF_021130785.1 of Homalodisca vitripennis. Taxonomy (NCBI): domain Eukaryota; kingdom Metazoa; phylum Arthropoda; class Insecta; order Hemiptera; family Cicadellidae; genus Homalodisca; species Homalodisca vitripennis. Next base: position 146,019,102 of record NC_060211.1, on the reverse strand, counting down.
GTAAGGCTCATCCAATCAAATGAAATTATAGTTATATAGGTATTAACGCCGTTATTCTCGAATATCTTGTGAGTGCACAGGCAGATAGAAACGAAATTTTTACATCGCCTCGATAGACCTGACTAAGGCTCAGCCAATTTAAAAATATATTTATTGACTATGGGTTATGGTTAATAATTTGGATCGCTACATTCATTACTGACTAGGCATGCACACAATTTATTTTTAATAAAGGTAAGTTGAAAAAATTAAAGAATACAAAACTTGTTTGATATTGCACGTTTTCCTGGAACAGCTCTCTCTATTATTGATAAATGTTTGGAATTAGCAAAGTTTCTTTGTGAAAGTAATCAGATTTTAATTTGATAATCATGTCTGTGTAATATTTTTAATTAAAATTAAATTACTGGAATTGACAGGTAGGAATATGAAATCAATTAGAAGTTCACATTAAAGTTAAAAAATGCAATGATGTTAATGTAAAAAGCCAATAATTTAAATTTGATTAGAAATAAAGGCATAATAGGATAAAATATAGATTGTTAAGAAATATCTTGGTTCACGTCTCGTATCCGAATTTAATTTTTTCTTTATAAAAGACTGTTCGTTAAGTATTTCAAATTTACTATACAGTAGGATATTAAGATTAAGATGTTTAATGTACATATTAAAAAAATATATATTGACATGCCATATTTCCCTACAGTTTACTCAAACTTAACGTGATATATTACGGAGCATTTTTTTCACCAAAGTTTTTTCCACATGACATCTTGAATAATAAACCTAGGGAAATTTAATATTGAGTGAGGATATCATTGTAAAACAATAACTTTATGATATTCGGGCTTAATAATATGCTTTGTTTAAAGGTTATTTTTGACGATGGAATGATTGTGAAGGAAACATATTTAATAATATGCATCATATTAATACATTTATGAAATTAAATATGACGTACAAGATACTTTTTACTAAATATGTAATTAATACAGGTATATTACGCATCTAAGTATTATTTAATACGTACATATCTAGAGTATCTAGATGGTAAACGTATAAATTGTGATCATTACCAACAAAGTTGTTTCTAATTAACTGTTAATGCGTTAATTTGCCAAAAAACAATATTTAACTTGATTATCTGTGTATAACTGGCACATTTCAAAATTCAATCTTCCGTTTTTTTTCCTGACAACAGGATTATTAGAAATTCCATTATTGGGTTTTACTCAAGTGCCGTTCAATATCCTAAATTAAACTACTAGCAGAACAGCTGAGAACAGAGTCAGCTGCCTCTCCGCCTACACGTGTTTTGTCGCTAGCCAATTTAGTGAAGTTATAATTTGGTTAACTATTGTTGCCATGGTGACAGACAGTGGATAGCACTGAGCAGTGGTGTAATAGAGGTTCTATATTTAAAGGAGGGGTGTTTATCCATTACCTCATACTTAGAAAGATATTCAAAATTTATTACAGGTACATATTTTTAATAACTATTATTTATTTTAATACTCATAAAATGTTATGGAATTTATAAAGCAACACAACTTTATCATGCATTTCTTTCTAATTCTGTATCATCGCATACTTATTACTGCGCATGCGGCCATGTCTCTATTTAACATTATCTCAAGTGTACCGTTAACGAACCGAAATATTTACTATTCTTGCTCACTAAAAATGTGTATTCCAAGTAGAAAAAATGTCTAGACATTCTAAAATATGCTAACCAAACTGACAATAAATGGGATGACACTTAAACATCATATACAATTTATTAATAAATAATAATATACAGTTGGATGCTGATATATTTTTAAATTGTATTTGATATAATATGTTTAATACATTTAGATAATATCAAAGAGAGATTTTCTTAAATTAATTATTTCGAGATATAAGAATTTTTATTTGAACTCATGTTAAAGCTATTAGTATACCACATTAAGGACCGGAATTAATAAATGTTTATCCTATAATATGCCTTATCAAAACGTCTTAAGCAATTCAGCAGGAAACATAAAGAAAGAAGCAGATATAACAACAGACGGCCAACATAACAAATTACCCCGGATGATATACAGCCTGTTTACTTGTCTCTTTATCTCTTGGCTGTCGACATTTAGCTACTCACTTACAATATCATGATTAAATTTAATAACACAGTTTCCTCGTGAGAATGCTGTATTATAATATTCTTCTGCATCTGTCTGAACACTCATTAAATTAGAATACTTTTCAAATACAAAATCTTTGACCTATAACTATGTTAGTTTTTAAATAATTATCGAATGAATTACATTACGTAACACTTACTGATAACAGTAAACTAGAATGCTACACAATCAATATTTACAATATTCATTGAAAATGGGGAAGGTTTGGGACTTTTTAGTGCATTTTATATTATGTTCGCTGTGATACATAATATAATGTTACTTAACATCATAAACACTGTTCAAACGATCTAACATCATAAACACTGTTCAAACGATCTAACATTATAAACACGGTTCAAACGATCTAACATCATAAACACTTTTCAAAGGATCTAACATCATAAACACTGTTCAAACGATCTAACATCATAAACACTGTTCAAACGATCTAACATCATAAACACTGTTCAAACGATCTAACATCATAAACACTGTTCAAACGATCTAACATCATAAACACTGTTCAAACGATCTAACATCATAAATACTGTTCAAACGATCTAACATCATAAACACTGTTCAAACGATCTAACATCATAAATACTGTTCAAACGATCTAACATCATACACACTGTTCAAACGATCTAACATCATAAACACTGTTCAAACGATCTAACAACATAAACACTGTTCAAACGATCTAACATCATAAACACTGTTCAAACGATCTACAATTACATATACAGCATATACTACTACTACATAAAGATATATTTTGGGACATTACACCAAACTTCAGGAAGTAAATACTTACACCAATATAAGTAACAAAAAAATCCCTATAAGCATGTAGCGCATAGGCCTTGGTTTCTGTCAACCAGTCTGTATGTGTTTTTCATGAATATTCGTAACTCAAGAACTTGTTAAGTTACAGCATTGTTGTTTACAGAATTTTGTAGTTTATTTGAGATCATACCAAAGCTGTGTGAATAAGTGTGTAATACATATTGACCCGTTGCTTACCCAACTAAAACCAATTTAGGAAAGATTTATATTTATATCAGACCGCTTTAGTTCATTGTTAACTGACTTTAAATTCATTAGCTTTGAATTTATGATTTTAAGCAACATTAGTTTGTAAAGGAAACATTGATTAAATAATCTTTTTAGTTAAACACTATTAAGATCATAATACAATGTAAAGGTTAATATTTTAAAAACATTAACCATATTTATAATATCCTATAATAAAATTTTAAGAAAGCATAGATAAAAATGGAAAATGCATTGTGTTTATAATAAATAAAATAGTACAAAAAAGAGCATTATACGAAATACTGTTGAGTGAATAGTCCAGGTCTAGAGACAGTAAATATTCACCGCACCGTAACTGGTGCAGTATCACGTCACTGGTATATATCAGACAATATTACGTCTGTCTGCAGGTGAGGTAGGCTTACATTACTGCATTCCCCATTATTTTGGACAGTCACTTTCTATCGAGATACGTTACTTTCAAGATTTATATTTGAGTTTACTATACAGCCAGTGCTTTGTCTCATGTCATTCTTAATCTTCCTTTATTAAGGTTTAGTTCTCGGGTTTGATACAATACATTCACTGCTTGGCCATATGATTCGAATAATTTAAAACCCTATTAAAATTCTAATATTGAACACTAGGATTTGTGACTAAAATGATAGTATGATTGTGTTTGCTAATAAATTATTCAACGGAAATTAAATCAATTGTCTACTAACATTTTATAAATTTATGTTTAAATGTGTAAGCATATCTCAAAATTTGGGTTTACCTAATATGCACGATTCTTAGTGATAGATTTTACTATAATAAAACTATACTACAGATATTAAAAGGTGCAAGTTACATCTAAATATTCCGACCCAGATAATATGGTTGAATCTTAGACGGAGATGGAGATTACGATAACCGACAACTATTTATTATTCAGTATATGCGGATATCTCGCAAAGCAAGCAGATATTTCTAATCATTCAGCTACTGTTAGTCAGTAGGTAGGAAGTTTGGGTGACGAGTTTGATATCCTTATCCAGTCCAGGTTGGAGATTTATTTCAATGATCATTATTAGTCACTCAGTATTTGCTGATATCTCACCAGCCATGTAGAGACTCCTGAATACCCACATGGAGTGCAGGTATTATTAGAAAAGTCAGTGTATGATTGAATACGAGAATAAAGCTTCCTCTCAGTAAGATATTGCAGTTGCAACGTTCTCCCCTAGGGGAATTGTGCAAATGTCCGGTATCACTCAGTGGAGAAAGGGGGTGGTCCTTGACAGCGCGCCGTAAGGGTAAAGGGTAACCTACGGTTAGTTCTTCTTCTTCTTTAAGGTTGCTCGGTGAGGGAAAGGGCGCCACCTTGTTGTAGGACAGGTAACAGGCAGGGCTCCAACAAGGAACAGTACCCCTGCTCCAAGGAAAGTACCAATCAGGCTCCCTACTACCATACACTAAAGCTATTTTTTGTCAACCAGGCCTTTGGACTACACAGATAGTTGTATTGAAATATTCTGAATATAAGGTTAAATATAGACCCCTAATACTTATGCGAGGTTATCTAAATCCAGTTACTAGGACTGAACAAAAGAAACAAAACACTCAAATGTTTGCAATTAAACTAATTATTTATGTGCAGGAATTGTATGACATTATCACAAGTAATCCAGCCTTACAGTAAGTAAATGCTTTAGACAGAAAATAATCAACAACAAATATAGCGAAGATACAATGTTACCACTTATTAGAGAGAATTACAAATGGCTAAATGAACTCTATTTATGGTAGGGAGCGCTCCACTTCCTCAAAACAACATTCAACATACATAAATAAATACAATAAACACATGCAATAAATGGCCTAGACATGTAAATAATAGACGACACAAGTAAATATACTAAAGATACACTATAATGCACTAAGGTGTGCAGTTAACGTCTGGAGGGTAGCGTTGAACCAAATTTTAAGGGCTCCTTCCACAATACAAAGGCTCCTGGTCCAGAATTAGACATCAGTCCGCGTCCGACTCACTAATCCATAAGAGCACTCTGTGAAATAATCCAAGTCTGTACTCACCAACTGGGAGTCACAACACAAAAGGCCTACTACGTCCGGTCCAGACCGTGGCGCGGAAGAGCGCGGCGCGGCGAGAGCGGATCCGCGGTGCGGTAGTGGTAGGTGTAAGGCGGCACGGCTAGGAGCAGATCCCAGTGTCAGGGTAGTGCAAGCTGGAGTACCCACTAGCGGCTCGGCAATAAGTCCACCAGGCTCCGGGCGCAGTCCAGAAGTGTACCCATACCAAATCCCAAAAGCCCTGATTAATATGTTCAACCAACAGAGAACATCAGATAACAACAGTTTCTCAGTAGCAATTGAAATGGACATTTTCATACAAAGGAAAAACAACAATGAAACATTTAAAAATAAACACATTAGGTTTTTGTTAGTTTGAAGCAAAAGAAAATATTATGCTAGAATGTATATTCAGCTGATTAAGCAACAATACTCTAGGGGATAATGAATCTACCTGTATTTATGCAATTTCTGGCTATAAAATCATGAGAATTGTAAGCTTGACTGTTCATGTCAAAGGCTAATAAACACTGTCGAAAATAATAAACAGTTAAAGTACCCTACATGTACACAGTATGATTTAACATAATAGGCAGTATAATAACAAAATTGAATTTATAAATTTAATATGATATCAAAGACTAATTATTAATAGCTTGAGGTAATAATTTACCTTGACTTTTATTACAAATAAACATTGATACATTAAGAAGAAACGTTGAAACTTTTGTATCGTACTAACATGAAACTGTGACACATCAAATTAGGACTGTACACGGTCTGTTACAAAATATATGTCAATCATGGTTGTATTTTATGCGACTTGTATGTATTTATATAATTAAATACTTACTTTACTATAAAAGAGATTAATTTTCTTCGATTAAAACATTTAAAACATTGCAGTTATAACAGTTCAAGTTGTGACATTAATTCTCAACATATGTACTATTTATAAGTTTACCTCTTTCTCTTAGAAATGTTGTCAACATAGTTAGCGTAATTGGTTTTGAAACAAATACTTTAAACAAATTATTAGGTAAGATTATTAACTATTAAAAGTAAATGCCACGTTTTAGCTTTACGCGTTCAATTCAAACCCTAACAGTTTTTCCAAAGGCTCAGTTGAGTGATTCTATAATCTTGAGTAGTGTTTTAAACTTTAAAATTAGTATATTGAATTCACGTAAGAGTGACGAGAACTAAGGAAAATATATGGTAGTAGTTCACCTTGGCCAATTTATTAGTCGGCTCCCGAAAATCCAGCGAAGCTGAAGGGCTCGTAGACACACACAGCACCGACGCAATCCAGTCACTCGCAAGCTTCCTCACTAATCAATCCACCAGCTGTTTTGTTATCAGTTCACCTGCCGCAGCGTGTCGTCCGGTCGTGCGGTGAACAGTCCACCGGAGATAAAAGGTTACTCAATGGGCTATTCTTTTTATGCAGAACAGGCAAGAGTGACGTACGGGCATTGGTATAATTGGTACAATGTCGGCGCGCTACGACATTGATGAATTGAAATTTATATAATGTAGAGTGATCAGTTCTACATTATTTATACCATAACTCACCATAAACTGCACACGTCACAAATACCCCCCTGCCTGTAGAAAATTTCCCAAATTTTTCTTCACTTGATGAACCTTTTGAGGTCAGCCACATGCCATTTCCCGATACGTTTACCTTTCATATCAGCCAGGGTGTATACCAAAGGAGATACTTCCTCAGCCACCAAAAAGGGTCCTACATATTTAGGTGCTAGCTTCGCTGAGAAATACTTTGTTGCGTCCGACTGTGGGTAATTCCTTTTGAGGACGACATCACCCACTCGGTAGTGTACAGGTCTTCTACGAAGGTTATAGCGACGAGCTCTCCGTCCATGGGCATTCTTTAACCTATCAGCAACCTCTTGATAAATGTGCTTCAGCTCTTGTAGCTTGTCACCATAATGCCTTGAATCTTCTGGAGAAGGTACCACAGAGCCATCCTCAAGAACCTCAAATCCTGCACCAGCAGTGGCGAGTTCTCGCCCGAAGTTCAGGAACGCTGGCGAATACTGTGTAGTCTCGTGGTACGCTGTCCTAAGAGCAAATCCTAGCTTAGGTATGTACTTGTCCCATTCTCGGTGGTTGTCTTTCACGTATGCCCTTAACATAGTAACAATGTCCCGATTCACCCTCTCTGCCGGATTGGCTTGGGGATGGCGACTGGCGTTTAAAAGGATCTTGATGTTATACTGTTTTTGCAAGGTTGGTCATCGGCTTTCCGATGAATTCTGAGCCATTATCGCATATAATGTAAGCCGGGACGCCATAAACCATGAAAATATCATCCTCTAAGTGTTTGGAGACCAACTTCGCTGTAGCAGCTCGCAAGGGACGCAAAACAGAATACTTAGTGAAAGTATCGGTGATGACTAACAGATACTTAAATCCCTTCAATGACCGAGGTAATGGTCCTATTAAGTCTGCAGCAATCATTAGCCAGGGAGCGTTCACACCATGTTGTGTTCCCATCACACCAGCAGGGAGTTGTTGGTCGTATTTTATGCGCTGACAGACATCACATCGAGCAACGTATGTAGCCACATCCTTCCGCATCTTGGGCCAGTAATAACGCTGCTGCATCCGTTTGTAGGTTTTCAGAACGCCCTGGTGGCCAGCGGTTGGTTTATCGTGACATTCGGCTAGAGTTTGAGAACGAAGATCTTTCGGGATAACCAATCTCCAATTATCATCTTGTAGCGAAGGCTCCAAAGTGGTCACTCTCTTCCAAAGCTTTCCATCCTCAGTTCGCCACTGGCTATACTGTTCTGGGTTAGCTAACACGTTCTGCAGCATGGTGGTATACCAATGATCCTTAAGTTTGGAGGGAAAATGGATGGCATCACACCACACGGTCTCTTCAGTGGGTAGGTCAGGTGGAGTTGTCCTCGATAGTAGATCCGGCACTACGTTGTCCTGGCCTTTCCTGTGGACTAGGCGGAAGTCGTAAGGCTGGAGTCTGAGAGCCCAGCGTGCCAATCGTCCAGTCGGATCTTTCAGATTGTTTAGCCAGAGTAGGCTATAGTGGTCGGTGACCACGGTGAACCTCGTACCTTCCACATATGGCCGAAACCTCTCAACAGCCCAGATCACCGCCAGACAATCTCTTTCCGTGGCTGAATACTTCTGTTCTTGGCGGGTCAAAGTACGGCTAGCGTAGGCCACGACTCCTTCTCCATGTTCGTACTCCTGGCTAAGTACCGCACCTATCCCAACGCCAGAGGCATCACAGGAAATCGTGAAGGACTTAGCAAAATCTGGACAAGACAATATCGGGGCTGTTATCAGGCAGGATTTTATGTCCTGGAATGCCTTTTCTGCTTCTTCGGTCCATTCAAACTTGGTATTTCTCCTGAGAAGTGACGTTAGCGGATGCATTCGAGGAGCGAAATTGGGTATAAAACGGCGATACCAAGACGCCATGCCCGTAAATTGTCTCACTTCCTTTTGATTCCGTGGGGTGGGAATTTCCACAACCGCATTGATCTTATCGGGATCAACCCTCAGTCCATCACCACCGACGAGGTAGCCCAAGTACTTAAGTTCTTCTCGACAGAACTTGCACTTCTCCCTATTAAGAGTGAGTTTGGCTGCTCGGATTCTCCTAAAGATTTCCGACAATATCCCAAGGTGCGCCTCAAATGTAGATGTTACTACTACAATATCGTCTAAGTAGACAAAAAACGTTCGGCTCGAGGTCGGGTCCCAAAACGGTGTCCACAAAACGCTGCCACGTTGCGGGAGCCCCACACAGTCCAAAGGGCATCGTCACAAATTGATAGAGGCCACGACCTGGGATCGCAAAAGCCGTCTTCTCCTTGCTAGCTTCTTCCAGCTCTATCTGCCAATAGGCACTTTTGATATCGAGACTTGACAAGAATCGAGCATCTCTGAGTCGGTCCAGAATGGTGGTAACTTGTGGTAGGGGATAAGCATCCTTGCGGCTTACGGCGTTGACTGCCCTAAAATCTACCACGAATCTCTTGCTACCATCAGGCTTGTCCAACAACATTATTGGCGATGACCAAGCGCTTTGGGACGGTTCAACGACTCCCAGCTGCAACATACGGTCCAACTCCTCATTTATCATTTTTTGGCGAGCTGGGGATACGTTATAATATCGTTGCTTGATGGGTTGCGCGTCTCCCGTGTCTATGACGTGCTTGACACGATCAGTCCTACCTAACGTAGATGGTTCATTTTTAAAGTGCTCTTCTAGTAGGTCTTGAAGTTTTCCTCGTTCTTCCGGGGTCAAGTGGTCTTCAGACGTAATCCCTTCAATAGCGCTACATAGGAACGGCGTCTCCCTTGGAGCAAACTCCCATCTTCGATTACGCATATCAGCTACTATGTGCATGCGCTCCCAAAAATCGATGCCCAATATCAAAGATTGCTGCAATGATGGAACAACACATACACTCAAGTTCTCGGTTCTACCCCTTAGAGAGATGGGCAGATCTACAAATCCCTTGACCTCGTGTCTGTTAGAGTCAGCAGTCTCTACAAAACGTCCAGAAGCAGTCTTAAGGCGCGTAGGGAACTTTTCCAAAATCCACAATCCTTTTCCTCCAAGAAACGTTTGGGAAGCACCGGAGTCTAGAAGTGCAGTAATCTCTCGACCAAACACTCTAACTTTTAAATACGGTCTAGGGTCTGACTGAAAAGTATGCAAAAGATAGTCTATAGTGGGGGAATTCTCGCTAGACTGGGAGACAGGCATACCCACTGAGCTCCTGTCTCCCATCCCTACTCGTTTTTTTGGAGTACATTTAGGGCACTCTCGTTTCAAAATGTTGTCCTTGCCACAGCCAAAACAGAACTTCTTCTTGGTCTTGCGACAAAATCGGAAACGATGGCCTTTCTCTCCACAATTCCAACAAGATACCTCTCCGCGATCTGGTCGTGGTGATGCCTTGATGTCAGCTACTCGTCCTTGGGTGATTACTCTGCGACGACTTGGATCTTGATAGGCGAGGTCCGGTTCAAGCGTTACCTCACTTCGTTGAGATCTGTTTCTCGTCATGCTTAACCGTCCAGCTTCAGCTCGACGTCCCATGGATCGAAGTTGATCTAGAGTTTGGATGCTAAATAAAGCCAATCTATCCTGCAACTGCGGATGGAGGTTGTAGTAGATCTGGGCCAGACGAGTACTCTCGGGAACGGGGACAGCAAGTCTGCCATACAGGCCTTCTACAGCCGCGATGTAGAGGTCCAAGGGTTCGTTGTCTCCTTGTACTCTATTGAATATCTCCTGATGAAGCCGTAGATCCTAATCAGCAAGTTGAAAGACTTCTCGCAGTTCCTTCGTTAGTTGATGCCATGACCGGATCCTGTTAGCGGCTGCACGATACCATACAAGCGCGGGGCCAGCAAAGAGATCGACAGCCGAGTCATAAAGTTCTTGGTGAGTTACTCCTCGGGCTCGACGAAGTTCCTCGACCCTTTCCAAGAAGGCTGCGATGCTAGGACCAGAGTTGTCGAATTTCAGGCCCCACTTATACACAGGTACATATCTGGGGCGTGAGCCTTCTCTTTTGTCTTCTAAATATCGCAGATCGTCTTGGCGGGGCCAGTCTTGAAAAACTCTTCCCATCGAAGAATGATTTTCCTGCTTCTTCCGGTCTTCTTGAAGCCTCCACTCTTCTTTTTGCCATCTACTCTCTTGCTGTTGTCTCTCTTCTTGTAGTCTTCTTTCTTCTTGTTTCCACTTCTCTTCCTGTTTTCTTCGTTCCTCTTGAAGCTTCATCTCTTCCTGGCGAATCCAGTTATCTTGCTGTCTTTTCAAATGTTGTAGCTGCATCCCGTCTTGACGTTCTCTTTCTCTTCCAAGTCTTCCTTCCTCTTCATGTGTTTCTTTCCTCTTCTGGTGAAACGATTGAGCCAGAAAATGCTAGAACTTTCGTGGGGACAAAGAGAGGATCCGTCCGCTTATCTGAATCTGGCTGGGGTTGTGGATTGCCAGCTGATAGAGTCTTGTTGTCAGGAGAATCCACCTTAGCCGCAGACTTAGAGTCCTTGAAAGAGTCCAACAATCCCTTGCATTTACCCACTAAGCACTGCTTGGTCTGCTCCTGATCATCATCCGCCGTCGCACCCACTGGTATCCTATCAGCTCGAAGGTATAAATGCCATAGGCGTGCAACAATACGATGATATTCATTATCGTTATAATTCCCCTCATAGTCACTCACAAGTGCTGATAAATCCTGGTACTTTGCCTCACACTCCTCTAGTTCTGTATCCGTATCCAAAGAATTAACTACAGTCTCCTCTATTGGCGTATTCGACGCTAAACTCTGAGAAAGTCGTTTTCTCAAAATCTCCGGCTGTACCTCCAGAGGGAAGATTCCTAATCTTCAGCTCATAGATAACTTCTGTTTTACGCAGGTGATAGGCACTCATATTTAGATAAGATACAAAATTCAAAAGTGGAACAGAAATACTCATAAGTTTCCCAACTCAAAAATATAAACACCCTTAAAAGGTCACAAAACCAACATGAGCGTATAAAATTAAAATTTCGAAAGAGTACGCTCAATAAGTGTCACAACAACAATAAATAGAGATATGTTGTCCAAATAAACTACAACAATGACCAAAACACAGAATTCAAAGCAAATGTCAGAATTATTCCATAACTGAAAAGGAGAAATAAGTTTGTTTGATAATTAGGTTTTTGTACTTTGTTTTGTTAAGGAAATGTGAATAACTACTTATTCCAAGCAACACTAATGCAAACCGATCATATCAGCAGCAACAGTTCAAGTTCATAAAAATAGTTAATATTTAGAAAAACACAAGTATGAAGGACAAATAAAAAAATGTACAGTTATAACTATTACTTCAGATTACTCCAAATAATCCAGGCCCCACGTTGGCAGTGCCATTTTGCAACGTTCTCCCCTAGGGGAATTGTGCAAATGTCCGGTATCACTCAGTGGAGAAAGGGGGTGGTCCTTGACAGCGCGCCGTAAGGGTAAAAGGGTAACCTACGGTTAGTACTTCTTCTTCTTTAAGGTTGCTCGGTGAGGGAAAGGGCGCCACCTTGTTGTAGGACAGGTAACAGGCAGGGCTCCAACAAGGAACAGTACCCCTGCTCCAAGGAAAGTACCAATCAGGCTCCCTACTACCATACACTAAAGCTATTTTTTGTCAACCAGGCCTTTGGACTACACAGATAGTTGTATTGAAATATTCTGAATATAAGGTTAAATATAGACCCCTAATACTTATGCGAGGTTATCTAAATCCAGTTACTAGGACTGAACAAAAGAAACAAAACACTCAAATGTTTTGCAATTAAACTAATTATTTATGTGCAGGAATTGTATGACATTATCACAAGTAATCCAGCCTTACAGTAAGTAAATGCTTTAGACAGAAAATAATCAACAACAAATATAGCGAAGATACAATGTTACCACTTATTAGAGAGAATTACAAATGGCTAAATGAACTCTATTTATGGTAGGGAGCGCTCCACTTCCTCAAAACAACATTCAACATACATAAATAAATACAATAAACACATGCAATAAATGGCCTAGACATGTAAATAATAGACGACACAAGTAAATATACTAAAGATACACTATAATGCACTAAGGTGTGCAGTTAACGTCTGGAGGGTAGCGTTGAACCAAATTTTAAGGGCTCCTTCCACAATACAAAGGCTCCTGGTCCAGAATTAGACATCAGTCCGCGTCCGACTCACTAATCCATAAGAGCACTCTGTGAAATAATCCAAGTCTGTACTCACCAACTGGGAGTCACAACACAAAAGGCCTACTACGTCCGGTCCAGACCGTGGCGCGGAAGAGCGCGGCGCGGCGAGAGCGGATCCGCGGTGCGGTAGTGGTAGGTGTAAGGCGGCACGGCTAGGAGCAGATCCCAGTGTCAGGGTAGTGCAAGCTGGAGTACCCACTAGCGGTTCGGCAATAAGTCCACCAGGCTCCGGGCGCAGTCCAGAAGTGTACCCATACCAAATCCCAAAAGCCCTGATTAATATGTTCAACCAACAGAGAACATCAGATAACAACAGTTCTCAGTAGCAATTGAAATGGACATTTTCATACAAAGGAAAAACAACAATGAAACATTTAAAAATAAACACATTAGGTTTTTGTTAGTTTGAAGCAAAAGAAAATATTATGCTAGAATGTATATTCAGCTGATTAAGCAACAATACTCTAGGGGATAATGAATCTACCTGTATTTATGCAATTTCTGGCTATAAAATCATGAGAATTGTAAGCTTGACTGTTCATGTCAAAGGCTAATAAACACTGTCGAAAATAATAAACAGTTTAAAGTACCCTACATGTACACAGTATGATTTAACATAATAGGCAGTATAATAACAAAATTGAATTTATAAATTTAATATGATATCAAAGACTAATTATTAATAGCTTGAGGTAATAATTTACCTTGACTTTTATTACAAATAAACATTGATACATTAAGAAGAAACGTTGAAACTTTTGTATCGTACTAACATGAAACTGTGACACATCAAATTAGGACTGTACACGGTCTGTTACAAAATATATGTCAATCATGGTTGTATTTTATGCGACTTGTATGTATTTATATAATTAAATACTTACTTTACTATAAAAGAGATTAATTTTCTTCGATTAAAACATTTAAAACATTGCAGTTATAACAGTTCAAGTTGTGACATTAATTCTCAACATATGTACTATTTATAAGTTTACCTCTTTCTCTTAGAAATGTTGTCAACATAGTTAGCGTAATTGGTTTTGAAACAAATACTTTAAACAAATTATTAGGTAAGATTATTAACTATTAAAAGTAAATGCCACGTTTTAGCTTTACGCGTTCAATTCAAACCCTAACAGTTTTTCCAAAGGCTCAGTTGAGTGATTCTATAATCTTGAGTAGTGTTTTAAACTTTAAAATTAGTATATTGAATTCACGTAAGAGTGACGAGAACTAAGGAAAATATATGGTAGTAGTTCACCTTGGCCAATTTATTAGTCGGCTCCCGAAAATCCAGCGAAGCTGAAGGGCTCGTAGACACACACAGCACCGACGCAATCCAGTCACTCGCAAGCTTCCTCACTAATCAATCCACCAGCTGTTTGTTATCAGTTCACCTGCCGCAGCGTGTCGTCCGGTCGTGCGGTGAACAGTCCCACCGGAGATAAAAAGGTTACTCAATGGGCTATTCTTTTATGCAGAACAGGCAAGAGTGACGTACGGGCATTGGTATAATTGGTACAATGTCGGCGCGCTACGACATTGATGAATTGAAATTTATATAATGTAGAGTGATCAGTTCTACATTATTTATACCATAACTCACCATAAACTGCACACGTCACAAATACCCCCCTGCCTGTAGAAAATTTCCCAAATTTTCTTCACTTGATGAACCTTTTGAGGTCAGCCACATGCCATGTCCCGATACGTTTACCTTTCATATCAGCCAGGGTGTATACCAAAGGAGATACTTCCTCAGCCACCAAAAAGGGTCCTACATATTTAGGTGCTAGCTTCGCTGAGAAATACTTTGTTGCGTCCGACTGTGGGTAATTCCTTTTGAGGACGACATCACCCACTCGGTAGTGTACAGGTCTTCTACGAAGGTTATAGCGACGAGCTCTCCGTCCATGGGCATTCTTTAACCTATCAGCAACCTCTTGATAAATGTGCTTCAGCTCTTGTAGCTTGTCACCATAATGCCTTGAATCTTCTGGAGAAGGTACCACAGAGCCATCCTCAAGAACCTCAAATCCTGCACCAGCAGTGGCGAGTTCTCGCCCGAAGTTCAGGAACGCTGGCGAATACTGTGTAGTCTCGTGGTACGCTGTCCTAAGAGCAAATCCTAGCTTAGGTATGTACTTGTCCCATTCTCGGTGGTTGTCTTTCACGTATGCCCTTAAACATAGTAACAATGTCCCGATTCACCCTCTCTGCCGGATTGGCTTGGGGATGGCGACTGGCGTTTAAAAGGATCTTGATGTTATACTGTTTTGCAAGGTTGGTCATCGGCTTTCCGATGAATTCTGAGCCATTATCGCATATAATGTAAGCCGGGACGCCATAAACCATGAAAATATCATCCTCTAAGTGTTTTGGAGACCAACTTCGCTGTAGCAGCTCGCAAGGGACGCAAAACAGAATACTTAGTGAAAGTATCGGTGATGACTAACAGATACTTAAATCCCTTCAATGACCGAGGTAATGGTCCTATTAAGTCTGCAGCAATCATTAGCCAGGGAGCGTTCACAACACCATGTTGTGTTCCCATCACACCAGCAGGGAGTTGTTGGTCGTATTTTATGCGCTGACAGACATCACATCGAGCAACGTATGTAGCCACATCCTTCCGCATCTTGGGCCAGTAATAACGCTGCTGCATCCGTTTGTAGGTTTTCAGAACGCCCTGGTGGCCAGCGGTTGGTTTATCGTGACATTCGGCTAGAGTTTGAGAACGAAGATCTTTCGGGATAACCAATCTCCAATTATCATCTTGTAGCGAAGGCTCCAAAGTGGTCACTCTCTTCCAAAGCTTTCCATCCTCAGTTCGCCACTGGCTATACTGTTCTGGGTTAGCTAACACGTTCTGCAGCATGGTGGTATACCAATGATCCTTAAGTTTGGAGGGAAAATGGATGGCATCACACCACACGGTCTCTTCAGTGGGTAGGTCAGGTGGAGTTGTCCTCGATAGTAGATCCGGCACTACGTTGTCCTGGCCTTTCCTGTGGACTAGGCGGAAGTCGTAAGGCTGGAGTCTGAGAGCCCAGCGTGCCAATCGTCCAGTCGGATCTTTCAGATTGTTTAGCCAGAGTAGGCTATAGTGGTCGGTGACCACGGTGAACCTCGTACCTTCCACATATGGCCGAAACCTCTCAACAGCCCAGATCACCGCCAGACAATCTCTTTCCGTGGCTGAATACTTCTGTTCTTGGCGGGTCAAAGTACGGCTAGCGTAGGCCACGACTCCTTCTCCATGTTCGTACTCCTGGCTAAGTACCGCACCTATCCCAACGCCAGAGGCATCACAGGAAATCGTGAAGGACTTAGCAAAATCTGGACAAGAACAATATCGGGGCTGTTATCAGGCAGGATTTTATGTCCTGGAATGCCTTTTCTGCTTCTTCGGTCCATTCAAACTTGGTATTTCTCCTGAGAAGTGACGTTAGCGGATGCATTCGAGGAGCGAAATTGGGTATAAAACGGCGATACCAAGACGCCATGCCCGTAAATTGTCTCACTTCCTTTTGATTCCGTGGGGTGGGAATTTCCACAACCGCAATTGATCTTATCGGGATCAACCCTCAGTCCATCACCACCGACGAGGTAGCCCAAGTACTTAAGTTCTTCTCGACAGAACTTGCACTTCTCCCTATTAAGAGTGAGTTTGGCTGCTCGGATTCTCCTAAAGATTTCCGACAATATCCCAAGGTGCGCCTCAAATGTAGATGTTACTACTACAATATCGTCTAAGTAGACAAAAACGTTCGGCTCGAGGTCGGGTCCCAAAACGGTGTCCACAAAACGCTGCCCACGTTGCGGGAGCCCCACACAGTCCAAAGGGCATCGTCACAAATTGATAGAGGCCACGACCTGGGATCGCAAAAGCCGTCTTCTCCTTGCTAGCTTCTTCCAGCTCTATCTGCCAATAGGCACTTTTGATATCGAGACTTGACAAGAATCGAGCATCTCTGAGTCGGTCCAGAATGGTGGTAACTTGTGGTAGGGGATAAGCATCCTTGCGGCTTACGGCGTTGACTGCCCTAAAATCTACCACGAATCTCTTGCTACCATCAGGCTTGTCCAACAACATTATTGGCGATGACCAAGCGCTTTGGGACGGTTTCAACGACTCCCAGCTGCAACATACGGTCCAACTCCTCATTTATCATTTTTTGGCGAGCTGGGGATACGTTATAATATCGTTGCTTGATGGGTTGCGCGTTCTCCCGTGTCTATGACGTGCTTGACACGATCAGTCCTACCTAACGTAGATGGTTCATTTTTAAAGTGCTCTTCTAGTAGGTCTTGAAGTTTTCCTCGTTCTTCCGGGGTCAAGTGGTCTTCAGACGTAATCCCTTCAATAGCGCTACATAGGAACGGCGTCTCCCTTGGAGCAAAACTCCCATCTTCGATTACGCATATCAGCTACTATGTGCATGCGCTCCCAAAAATCGATGCCCAATATCAAAGATTGCTGCAATGATGGAACAACACATACACTCAAGTTCTCGGTTCTACCCCTTAGAGAGATGGGCAGATCTACAAATCCCTTGACCTCGTGTCTGTTAGAGTCAGCAGTCTCTACAAAAACGTCCAGAAGCAGTCTTAAGGCGCGTAGGGAACTTTTCCAAAATCCACAATCCTTTTCCTCCAAGAAACGTTTGGGAAGCACCGGAGTCTAGAAGTGCAGTAATCTCTCGACCAAACACTCTAACTTTTAAATACGGTCTAGGGTCTGACTGAAAAGTATGCAAAAGATAGTCTATAGTGGGGGAATTCTCGCTAGACTGGGAGACAGGCATACCCACTGAGCTCCTGTCTCCATCCCTACTCGTTTTTTTGGAGTACATTTAGGGCACTCTCGTTTCAAAATGTTGTCCTTGCCACAGCCAAAACAGAAACTTCTTCTTGGTCTTGCGACAAAATCGGAAACGATGGCCTTTCTCTCCACAATTCCAACAAGATACCTCTCCGCGATCTGGTCGTGGTGATGCCTTGATGTCAGCTACTCGTCCTTGGGTGATTACTCTGCGACGACTTGGATCTTGATAGGCGAGGTCCGGTTCAAGCGTTACCTCACTTCGTTGAGATCTGTTTCTCGTCATGCTTAACCGTCCAGCTTCAGCTCGACGTCCCATGGATCGAAGTTGATCTAGAGTTTGGATGCTAAATAAAGCCAATCTATCCTGCAACTGCGGATGGAGGTTGTAGTAGATCTGGGCCAGACGAGTACTCTCGGGAACGGGGACAGCAAGTCTGCCATACAGGCCTTCTACAGCCGCGATGTAGAGGTCCAAGGGTTCGTTGTCTCCTTGTACTCTATTGAATATCTCCTGATGAAGCCGTAGATCCTAATCAGCAAGTTGAAAGACTTCTCGCAGTTCCTTCGTTAGTTGATGCCATGACCGGATCCTGTTAGCGGCTGCACGATACCATACAAGCGCGGGGCCAGCAAAGAGATCGACAGCCGAGTCATAAAGTTCTTGGTGAGTTACTCCTCGGGCTCGACGAAGTTCCTCGACCCTTTCCAAGAAGGCTGCGATGCTAGGACCAGAGTTGTCGAATTTCAGGCCCCACTTATACACAGGTACATATCTGGGGCGTGAGCCTTCTCTTTTGTCTTCTAAATATCGCAGATCGTCTTGGCGGGGCCAGTCTTGAAAAACTCTTCCCATCGAAGAATGATTTTCCTGCTTCTTCCGGTCTTCTTGAAGCCTCCACTCTTCTTTTGCCATCTACTCTCTTGCTGTTGTCTCTCTTCTTGTAGTCTTCTTTCTTCTTGTTTCCACTTCTCTTCCTGTTTTCTTCGTTCCTCTTGAAGCTTCATCTCTTCCTGGCGAATCCAGTTATCTTGCTGTCTTTTCAAATGTTGTAGCTGCATCCCGTCTTGACGTTCTCTTTCTCTTCCAAGTCTTCCTTCCTCTTCATGTGTTCTTTCCTCTTCTGGTGAAACGATTGAGCCAGAAAATGCTAGAACTTTCGTGGGGACAAAGAGAGGATCCGTCCGCTTATCTGAATCTGGCTGGGGTTGTGGATTGCCAGCTGATAGAGTCTTGTTGTCAGGAGAATCCACCTTAGCCGCAGACTTAGAGTCCTTGAAAGAGTCCAACAATCCCTTGCATTTACCCACTAAGCACTGCTTGGTCTGCTCCTGATCATCATCCGCCGTCGCACCCACTGGTATCCTATCAGCTCGAAGGTATAAATGCCATAGGCGTGCAACAATACGATGATATTCATTATCGTTATAATTCCCCTCATAGTCACTCACAAGTGCTGATAAATCCTGGTACTTTGCCTCACACTCCTCTAGTTCTGTATCCGTATCCAAAGAATTAACTACAGTCTCCTCTATTGGCGTATTCGACGCTAAACTCTGAGAAAGTCGTTTTCTCAAATCTCCGGCTGTACCTCCAGAGGGAAGATTCCTAATCTTCAGCTCATAGATAACTTCTGTTTTTACGCAGGTGATAGGCACTCATATTTAGATAAGATACAAAATTCAAAAGTGGAACAGAAATACTCATAAGTTTCCCAACTCAAAAATATAAACACCCTTAAAAGGTCACAAAACCAACATGAGCGTATAAAATTAAAATTTCGAAAGAGTACGCTCAATAAGTGTCACAACAACAATAAATAGAGATATGTTGTCCAAATAAACTACAACAATGACCAAAACACAGAATTCAAAGCAAATGTCAGAATTATTCCATAACTGAAAAGGAGAAATAAGTTTGTTTTGATAATTAGGTTTTTGTACTTTGTTTTGTTAAGGAAATGTGAATAACTACTTATTCCAAGCAACACTAATGCAAACCGATCATATCAGCAGCAACAGTTCAAGTTCATAAAAATAGTTAATATTTAGAAAAACACAAGTATGAAGGACAAATAAAAAAATGTACAGTTATAACTATTACTTCAGATTACTCCAAATAATCCAGGCCCCACGTTGGCAGTGCCCATTTTGCAACGTTCTCCCCTAGGGGAATTGTGCAAATGTCCGGTATCACTCAGTGGAGAAAGGGGGTGGTCCTTGACAGCGCGCCGTAAGGGTAAAGGGTAACCTACGGTTAGTACTTCTTCTTCTTTAAGGTTGCTCGGTGAGGGAAAGGGCGCCACCTTGTTGTAGGACAGGTAACAGGCAGGGCTCCAACAAGGAACAGTACCCCTGCTCCAAGGAAAGTACCAATCAGGCTCCCTACTACCATACACTAAAGCTATTTTTTGTCAACCAGGCCTTTGGACTACACAGATAGTTGTATTTAAATATTCTGAATATAAGGTTAAATATAGACCCCTAATACTTATGCGAGGTTATCTAAATCCAGTTACTAGGACTGAACAAAAGAAACAAAACACTCAAATGTTTGCAATTAAACTAATTATTTATGTGCAGGAATTGTATGACATTATCACAAGTAATCCAGCCTTACAGTAAGTAAATGCTTTAGACAGAAAATAATCAACAACAAATATAGCGAAGATACAATGTTACCACTTATTAGAGAGAATTACAAATGGCTAAATGAACTCTATTTATGGTAGGGAGCGCTCCACTTCCTCAAAACAACATTCAACATACATAAATAAATACAATAAACACATGCAATAAATGGCCTAGACATGTAAATAATAGACGACACAAGTAAATATACTAAAGATACACTATAATGCACTAAGGTGTGCAGTTAACGTCTGGAGGGTAGCGTTGAACCAAATTTTAAGGGCTCCTTCCACAATACAAAGGCTCCTGGTCCAGAATTAGACATCAGTCCGCGTCCGACTCACTAATCCATAAGAGCACTCTGTGAAATAATCCAAGTCTGTACTCACCAACTGGGAGTCACAACACAAAAGGCCTACTACGTCCGGTCCAGACCGTGGCGCGGAAGAGCGCGGCGCGGCGAGAGCGGATCCGCGGTGCGGTAGTGGTAGGTGTAAGGCGGCACGGCTAGGAGCAGATCCCAGTGTCAGGGTAGTGCAAGCTGGAGTACCCACTAGCGGTTCGGCAATAAGTCCACCAGGCTCCGGGCGCAGTCCAGAAGTGTACCCATACCAAATCCCAAAAGCCCTGATTAATATGTTCAACCAACAGAGAACATCAGATAACAACAGTTCTCAGTAGCAATTGAAATGGACATTTTCATACAAAGGAAAAACAACAATGAAACATTTAAAAATAAACACATTAGGTTTTTGTTAGTTTGAAGCAAAAGAAAATATTATGCTAGAATGTATATTCAGCTGATTAAGCAACAATACTCTAGGGGATAATGAATCTACCTGTATTTATGCAATTTCTGGCTATAAAATCATGAGAATTGTAAGCTTGACTGTTCATGTCAAAGGCTAATAAACACTGTCGAAAATAATAAACAGTTAAAGTACCCTACATGTACACAGTATGATTTAACATAATAGGCAGTATAATAACAAAATTGAATTTATAAATTTAATATGATATCAAAGACTAATTATTAATAGCTTGAGGTAATAATTTACCTTGACTTTTATTACAAATAAACATTGATACATTAAGAAGAAACGTTGAAACTTTTGTATCGTACTAACATGAAACTGTGACACATCAAATTAGGACTGTACACGGTCTGTTACAAAAATATATGTCAATCATGGTTGTATTTTATGCGACTTGTATGTATTTATATAATTAAATACTTACTTTACTATAAAAGAGATTAATTTTCTTCGATTAAAACATTTAAAAACATTGCAGTTATAACAGTTCAAGTTGTGACATTAATTCTCAACATATGTACTATTTATAAGTTTACCTCTTTCTCTTAGAAATGTTGTCAACATAGTTAGCGTAATTGGTTTTGAAACAAATACTTTAAACAAATTATTAGGTAAGATTATTAACTATTAAAAGTAAATGCCACGTTTTAGCTTTACGCGTTCAATTCAAACCCTAACAGTTTTTCCAAAGGCTCAGTTGAGTGATTCTATAATCTTGAGTAGTGTTTTAAACTTTAAAATTAGTATATTGAATTCACGTAAGAGTGACGAGAACTAAGGAAAATATATGGTAGTAGTTCACCTTGGCCAATTTATTAGTCGGCTCCCGAAAATCCAGCGAAGCTGAAGGGCTCGTAGACACACACAGCACCGACGCAATCCAGTCACTCGCAAGCTTCCTCACTAATCAATCCACCAGCTGTTTGTTATCAGTTCACCCTGCCGCAGCGTGTCGTCCGGTCGTGCGGTGAACAGTCCACCGGAGATAAAAGGTTACTCAATGGGCTATTCTTTTATGCAGAACAGGCAAGAGTGACGTACGGGCATTGGTATAATATTGGTACAATGTCGGCACGCTACGACATTGATGAATTGAAATTTATATAATGTAGAGTGATCAGTTCTACATTATTTATATACCATAACTCACTATGAACTGCACACGTCACACAGTTCTTTAAGATATCTCTCCAAAACATTACGTATTTTTGATAACACATATGCAGCTCAATTGGAGTGGGTTTATATTAAGCTGGAGATTTGTATCAAAGACCACTAGTGATTACACTCGTAAATTGCTTCCGACCAAGTACCTTCCTGGAGTCATAAGTATTTTTAGCCTGGGATACTTAAGGAAATCTAGGCTGGTAACCCCATTCATAGTTATACAAAACTTTAGAACATGGAATAAGAAGTAGAGTTGCATTGTTGTTGTTGTTGTTGCTTAAAGTGTCTAGCCTGTAATTACTTTCCTTCATTATTTATATTCCTATTCTTCCTGAGTTTCTTTTTGTATTGAAGGTAATGTAAAATGTGCTTCATATAGACTTCTCAATTGTAACAAGGCACAGTGATACTGTTTATTATAAGAATTCCAAAGCTATGGAGTAAGGGAATTGAGTCTAGGGATGCCTTTAAATCGGCTGTAGTTACAAAAATCGCGTAGATTTGGTAGGTAGTTAATAATGATTATGACTTTTGAGATCCCTTCGAAAAGAAAATAAAAATTGATACTGCTTTCAACATAGTAAAGTGATTTCACCGTAGATAAGGTTAATTTTAGGTCAAAAGCATTTCTACGACTAAACAACATTATTTCGGAGAGTTATTTTTAAAACTCCTTAAAATTAAAATGGCCTCTAAGCTATATCCTCCACTTTCACGACCTGTTACTATTCGTAATAACGAATTGAGTAATAAACAGCCGAGTCCATCTCATGATAATAATTTTGTATTACATGTTACAGGTCGCTCTCATACTTTGGAGAAATATACTCCTTTAAAATATGTCTTAAAATGCCTATGATAAAGAACAAAATACATTTGTCAAAAGTAAACTATTGTATACCACATATAAAACCGAAATAAAATGTTTAAATATCTAATGTAATGTATACGGGATTAGTAAAATTCATCTCGTTGGAACACAGGCTACACAACAAGCTGTGAGGTAGTAAAAAGCACAAGCTAATGACACCTCTAAAATCAACATTAAAATTGCATCAAACCTTACCTTCATAGGATTGTTTATGTGTATAAAACTTGGCTACTGCATCATTCTTCGTTTATATAACGGTTTTTACACAATTGTTCATCTATTGAGGCATTATATTTTGTAGTCTAGGTGACTAACGTATTTTTAGTTGCAGACTTTTTTGGATATCTTCAAACGAACACGACCCATATTCCAGGATTCAAGTCTGTGACATCGTCAGATTCAGACGCTGCACTAACGGGAAGGTAAACTAAAATTGGTTGACCATTCACACTAATTTTGGTTAAAATAACAATAACAGCATTTAAATTATAGTCTACAAATTGTTTTGACAGCAATTTGACTAAAATGGTTGTAAATGACCAAAGAAAACATGTTTTTTTATCAGTTATTATAACCATACATAATATATTTACAACAGCTGTGAGTATATTATACGAATGGTAGTATTGATTTTGAATAAGTGGTATCATCACTTTTAAGTAACTGGTAAAAGAGAGGAAAGTTTTTATAACAAGCTGTAAACCTTGCCATTCTATATTTTCTGGAGTAAGCAGCTCATTTCAATAAACCTTAAATAAGGTTGGAAATACACTTTAATTTGACGCAGTTTAGTGTTTCGTTCTATATTTTCTAATATAACCAATAAATTTTTTTATACATTATTAGCTACTAGTATAATTCTATCTTCAATTCTAATTTTATCAGTGAATGACTACTTTTTTAGTATGTAATAAATTTGTTTTTACATGTACAATCAATCAATAAACGATATTTTATTTAAAAAGTTATTTAATTACGTAACTGAAGGAAAGCTCTAAATATAAAATGTAACAATAATCTGAAAATATTTCTAGAAGTCAAATTATATACTCATTGCAAAGGGAAGACTTTAAGAAGAAATTTGGTGAAAAATATGATTGAGAGTAGCGCCGAAGGACGTCTTTGATTAGAAATTGATAGTTATTGATCTGCTAAACGTATACTTATTGAGCCTGAAAGATAAAAGTTTTACATGGTTTACACAGAAAAAGTTATATTATTAAATTCGATTCTATAGGTTTAAACGAATAAGATTAAAATATAAGGAAGTCACAACATTAATCTATTGGCTGGGCGTTACCGAAGGCTATCACACAAAGTATTTGAACATTTTCATTTATGACTGTCTTTTTCTGTTTGTCTATCTGTCTGTTTGGTACGATAAAACAATATATCTTTTAGATCGATCTTTGTTGCCGGAAATTATCTGGCGAAGTAACTGACCTGTAGAAACCTAGCACAAAGATTCATTTCTATATAGGCAGAATAAATTGTGTTCAATGGTGGTGTATGTCATTCCATGGAAATTGGCTAAGTGTTATCAAATGTTTTTGAATTGGTCTTATGGGTAAATATGACAAAGACGAGAAAAATTACATGATAAATAAATTCCCAAAACAAACTGAGTACATTTATATGACTCTATAATAACTGAAATAGTACCAAAAATGGAGCCGAATTAAATGAAGTGTTTTACTTTTAAAAAATCGCATGTAAACCTCATTGAAGACTTTAAGGCGACATGTGATGTGGCGTACCCACAGTAATGTACCCATAAAGTATATAACAATCTAAATATTTAGTATTTTATTGGCCAAACATATCTTGGTCTTTTTGACGGAATGATAAAGGGGTATGGGTTTTATCTTTTCTTATTAAAGAGAAGCTCTTAATCATCTTTAAATCCTTTACTGATTCTACCGGTTTATTGCACTCAACTACGATAATTCTTGAAAATTAAATATGTTATAGACCCTAAATCCAGAAACATAACACAACAAACATGAGTTCTTGATGAAACTCTACACGAAGGGCAGCATTTTCACACTTACATAACTTTTTGTTCAAAACTGTATAGAAGTACTTTTTCCAAACACTTTCAAGAGATACAATATATGAATTTAACGATGTTCATACAATATTTAAGTTTATTAACCCTTTATATCATTATGACCTTGGCAAAGTTTGTACTCATGCAAATAAAGAAGTAATTTGGAATGGAAGTCTCTTGCTGAAGATTACCTGAATGTGGTTTGATATTTGTAGATAATAGGTATGGAGCCTAAATTAACGCATTATTATACATGTTTCTCCTTATAAATTGTAGATTTTTACTTATAAAACAGTTAAGGTCTATATTATTATGATGCTTACACATTGGATAAAAAACATTAAAAAAAGACCAGGGTCATTGTATTTAAATTTACAAAATAATAAACACAACACTATTTAAATTATGATTGCTCTATAAGCATGCGGTGTACAAATAAATAGATTTAAAGAAATACGATACATTGGTTGTGGACACATTGAGGTTATTGAGGAGCTTGCGGTGGCTTAATCTGATTATCATGGGACTGCCGAGATAAGTTTAAGAATTGGGCTGCAGTATTCTATATAACATTATGAGACAGGTTAATGCGAGCTAGATGTTCTGCAAAAGGTAATTATTATTTGTCATTGTAAAAATAGCTAAGAGCAGTATAGAAAAATAACGTGGTATTTTATTAGAAATATCATCAATGTGGTACTATTTAACTAATTTGAAGCCAGTGGGGTAAATGTGTTTGTTACTATTCGATACAAGGATGTACAAGGACAACTGGCAAGGTTCCAAACTTCTATGTCATCTTGTAAACACGTGTTGCTGCCGCTCCTCTACTTACATCAATATGTTTTCAACAATAGCCAACCTCTCGCCTCCAAGATAAATTGATGCCTTACATAGCAAATTCTATACGTAATTGAGGGCCTCCACAGAATTCCCGCATTTAGTTTGTATAAAAACTATCTATGATAAAGTCGTGATCTTCAAACAGTCAACAAGTGAGCTGAAAGATTTTAATACATTAGTTTAAGTCTACAAATTTTTAAAACTCAAATACTTTGAAAAGGTGAAATACAGTTTTCGATTTAAGGCAATTCTTACGTTGGATACGCGCGAAAATAAGTTTTCGTTTTAAAAAAGTTTTAAAACAATACATTTTTATGAGCAATTTAAGTAATTTGTATTGAATATTGAAGTACATAACAACTCTTTAGTTTCTAACTCAAAGCAATTTAAACTTAATAAAATATATAGAGAGACAAATAGATCAAAACTCTTGCCCCATATCGTCCTAAAGGTTTCATTGTTCACTAACTGCAGTTCGTACTCAGCTCTCTCAGTGTCACCATTTGTGGCAGTCCATTCCTAATGCATTTATCAAACTCGGTGATTCTCGCAGTGCTATAAGTTTGCGAGGGCTGGTGATCGAGGAGTCTGACATTGGACTTTGATCCCGAATTAGAGATGACGCAGATTCATATTGGTAGCTGTATAACTTCTAAATACCACCTTTGAACTTGTGCTATACCAACTCTCCTCTTGTTCAATAAGACCTCACACAAGGCCAGTGTTCCACAAGGACGGGCACAATAATACCATACAGGAGTTCAGCCTTCCCTTCTTTAATAAAAGTTAATTCTGGAGAAACTTCGCTTTTGGTAATAATGTAAATTCCAATGTCTAGTGCACAATGTATATGTTCAAGAAACATCTTATTTTCATCTTTAAAAATCAACCGTCTACTTTTCTAAATTCCACCACTCTAGTTATCAAGAACTTGTTTACTTGTCAAGGACTTCCACCGGACTTAATCTTCCAGAGACTTCGTACTTTTGCTTCTACTCGTTGACTGTCCAACCTCTAATGTACTCAAACTCGGTGAGCCCAAGCGAAAGTGACACACCACTACCATTTTAATTTTGAGTTAGTTGTTCTTTAACACATGTTTAAGCCTATCAAAATTCATACTTCTTTGGTACTCCGATTTTAGGTATTATTCCCAAAACATTTTAATTAACCTTTCAAATATTTTGTAATAAAATTACGTCTTACAATCCGACTATCTATATTTTTGACGTGACAACGTCTTAAATTAGGTTGGGGCTCGGAGTCACTCATGAAAAAGTGTAACGCCCGGTAACGTTACGATGCCCGTCCAGTGGGTCCGCCGCACGGGATAAAGCAGATAACTGTGGGTCCGCCGCACGGGATAAAGCAGATAACTATGTTTATTCGTGAAAATGTGGAGTGCATAGATTCGTCATTTACAATAACTACAACAATAAAGGTAAATAATTGTACACTGATATTTCATTATCGTAAACTATGATTGATTGATTAATTGTTAGATTGACACAAAAGTGAGAAACTGAGTTTTATAGGTTATGTCATACTACTGACAAATGTTGATAGTGTTAAGTAAATTATTAGTTTTAAATCACTCTGCAATCAATCGTAATTCGGTCGATTGAGAAGAAACAGCGCGTATTGCTAGTCAAACATTTAAAATAACAAATTATAACCTCTAACCTGTCATAACAGTGCGACCAAACAAACGAACTAAACCGACCAATCACCACGCGCGGAGTTAGAATTTAACTGTGTTTAGCAAGAATTTCAAATTCCAATTTTAGTAAATGTTTTATTCAACTTTACCATTTACAATAACAAATTTTAATTAATTTCAAATTATGTACAATGTTTTAGTAAACAAAATATATTTCTATAGTAAATATTTGTGCAATTCTTATTTTCATTCAATTCCTTGTTCCTATTGTGCAATTTAATAATATTCATATCAATAAATATTCTACCGAGAAAAAGACGTTGTCACGTAAAATCTTCGCCCGTAAAACCGACTTTACAGGCAACCATAACTTTTTTTTATTACAAAAATACTTCGATGTGTTTGTGCAACATGCGTTTTGAAGGACAAATACTACACATACATTTTAAAAAATTGCAGTTTCTGACCAGTTTTTTTTAATATAAAATTTGACAAAACTCAATAAACAATAAACAAAACAAATACAATTTCAAAAATGTTTCATAAGGATCCGACGTAATTAATTTTAACATTACAGTTGATGTTAAATCGGTAAGGTGATGAAGTGAGTGAAGTTTTTAGTGAAAATACCAAACTCACCTATTGCACGAGATATCATAGTCCGAGATGACTTCACCCTTAAAAAAAGACTACCTGAGGCGTGTTGGGCTAGTGCAATTTATATTAAAAAAACAAACGCTTTTGTTCCATGGGGTTTCACAACTGTGCATAAACGCAAAGGTGTACTCTGTTTATCTAGGAATTGCAAATCGGAATTATGTTCTGTACATTAGTTTTCGAATCAACTGCCTCCCCATAAAGGGGAAGGTGATTAACTTTAGATCCCCAGTACTGTTCTGATTTGCGATTTATTAGCGTCTGACATGTAAGAGCATAACAAAGTTGCAAATAAACGCACAGACAGAATAGCTCTTTGAAATGTAGATTGGACTCAGACTAAGAGCAATTACTTGGCAACGACGCAGTAAACCTGGCACGGTCTGCAAGAGAGGCTAATACCTGTATGTTATTGGCGTTTGGATGGTCGTATAGTGTAAAGAGGTATTACGTTGAGTGATTAAGGCAAGAACATAACAATTAGCCACGTACAGGTACAGTATATGTATTACCAGTTACTGGTGTTGACTCTGTCCCATTAGAACAGTTTGAGACTAATCTATATTTTTGGTCGCACATTTTGATCTATTACAGTCTAACGAATGTCTCGATTATTATGTGGTTCTCCATACTTAGGAAAACTTTATGGAAACTACAGCAGATGGAACGAAATTACAATCGGAGTTAAGGGAGCTGCGCGCGTCGTCGATCACGTTCAACCACTCTAAAAGAAGTATTGGATGCATTTGAATGGATAACATTTCAGGTGCCTATTCAGACTTGTCAACATGCCCACATGTGGGATTCCTCTTCTACGAGGATTCCCATTTCCTTCACTTTCACTTTATGGTTTGTTATAGTGTAAAAAACGTTAAATTATATAAAGTGGACTTGTTTAATAAATTTTTTTAGGAAATATTCAAAGCTATTAAAAGCCCATTATCAATCGCTTCGGTTTGTTTTTTATCTACATCAAAAACGAGTTACGTATTACTAGCTAGCGGAAAAAGCAAGCTAATGTAGCTTGATCAGGTCAGTTCCAATTCCATTTGCTATTAGTTGCAGCGTCTGAAATTGGACGATGTCACAGGCTTGAATCTTGGTATCAGAGGGTCGCATTCGTCCGGATGAGCAAAAAAGAAATACTAAGAGAAGGGTAAACTGGAGCTAAACTTTACATTCACACTGAATCAACTGTTACTGCCATAGCTAAGTTATTTGTGGAAAACATAGTTGCTCCACCGTGCTTTGGGATCGTGAATAAAACAGCGTATTTCACACAATTGTGCATCCAATGAGACAATGACATTACATCTTACCTGGATTACACGATATTTTGTACTGTATATGTTCATGATTTCAAGCTCATATTGAACTTCTTGATTTTTGAAGTATAACATACCATCGTATTATCTTCAAACTTAATTCAATCTAATTATTGTTTCAACCACCAAACAAAGTTTCATCTTTCAAAACAAAATATTGGCTCTTGAAACGTTTATTAAGTATGCCAGTAATTTGAAATGTTACAAACCAACAGACAAACTTCAGTAAATACAAACAATATATGCAAGAAATTCAAGTTTTTACGAGAGACGGTTAAAACAAAAAACTTGGACAGTAAAGTTTATGCAGCGTTTTTTTTGTGAGTTTTAGAAATTCAAGCCAAAGCAAAGCCCAAAGGTCCGTCCACCACGCTGATTGTTTTCCAATTTTTCATTTCGCTGGAAAAAATTCAGTTTAACATTGAAGTTTCAACAGGAAGCGTGAATATGAAGGTTACCCAGTCTTTTTATTTGCATTTACAAACAATTTTTGTAAATTAGAAAATGTTTATGCCTTCATGCGTATTTAAATGTGATTTGTTTTACAACCAAACTCAATATTACTTTTTATTGATGAAGTACATATGCTGTAAAAACCATTATAAATTTATAATAAGGCCATCGGTTATAAATTGCGCAAGTTTTACACCTGTTGCTGATTGACATTTGAATATTTAAATGGATTGCACTGTCCCCAATTCCAGGCACTGTGCTATCAACGTGATACAAGCCAAGTGAACTAGATTGCAGTGACCTGAACAATGGAATACTTAGGTATACCCCTTACTGTAACAGCAGCATGATACAAGTATTAGCCAATTCTTTCATTTTTGGTTTTCATTCCTTTTAACTTAAAATTATACAACTTAAAGAAAAGTGTAATTAATACATTATAACTTTGCAAATCAAATGTTGTCACTGAAAGTTAACATTAACTTTCTATTATATTTTGGTTTACATGTTTTCTTTTAGAAAAAATATACATTTCGCATGTTCATATCTCATATTGATTGAACTTGTTTGTTTAAAAATGTATTTACTTTGCTATTTGCACGTTGCCACCATGGTTACCTGTGATACAAATACAAAATATTTGCTGACATTTAGCCAAAAAACCAAGGATTAAAGCGCCATCATTGAACTGAGTGTTCCTCATATAGAAATGAAGCTTCAAGCATAAATTTAAGTAATTGCCTCAGTTCGTTTTCGAGCTATCTTGTTAACATACAGACAGGATTGAAACCTTTAAGGCCCCCACGAGTGATATGATCTATAGAGCTCAGCCAATAATAGGAATACTGTGACTGTGATAATTAAATAAAAAATTTGTTCCTTTTATTGAATTAAAACACGCTTTTCGATTAGATGTTTTTATTAAGAATTTCATTTCAACAAATTTACATCATTTTCGAGCTGATTTTAAGTGTGCAAAAACACTAGACTCCATGCAATAAATATTTTAAAGACAATAAAATACTTTCTGGCTTACTAAGTAGTAATTGGAAACTATCATTTTGTACGGGCTAGAAAGGTTTCTTCATGTGATTAAAATATTTTATACTCATATTTTAAAATGCCAAAAAATAATATTTTTGAATAAAATATAGAACGCTGTTGAAGCTAAGAGAAAGCTAAAGTAAGTGTGTACGTGTTAAACTTACCAGGCCAAAGATAACCGAGTCGTGTTCTGTAGTAAAGTATAAAGCTTATTGCCCTTTGCTCATTACTACCAACCTTACGGTTCAAATTGGATGTCATCTCAAATACGACGCCTAATCTAGCGCTACTTACGGCTTAAACAAGCTGAAACGGGAAAGTTTCTCTCTTCCACCAGCCAATAACTGTTATTTGATATTTGAAGTAATTCCACTTATCTGTGCGTAGTTTATGTACTATAACCTCCGATTGTAGAATAAATTACTTTGTTATTTATTATTATATACCATCTTGCATTTATTGTTTTCAGTGGCCCATAGGGAAGAGATTCAAGATGTTCTGAAGGGTAATATTTATATAATTTTTGTGTAGGAGCATACATTTCTACTTTCAATCGAAAACATTTCTGACGCCACAGTTTAGTTTCCTTGTCCCGATAAATAAAGACAGTTATAGTATATATGGATTGCACTGCCCTCAATTCCAGGCACTGTGCTACTCCATATATATATAGACTGCGAAACGGCTTTTTTACTCCAATTGCCTAAAAATTTCTATTCTCACTTCATTTTTTTCTTCTTCCGTTATAAGTGGATTTGCAGAAAAGTTATGAGGCTGTCATTCCCTATTTCAAAATAATAATTTATAATATGCGTGATAGAAACCGTGTTGATTTTTGAACGTTGTCTGGGAAGGAATGACTTGTTATAGGAAAAATATTTCAGTTTTTTTCTTCATTAAGATTGGTTTTATTATAACAGAGTTGAAATAGTATGCGTTCGATGGTTGATGGTTTCTCATCACGTTCCTTACTTGATGAGCAATCGAAATCAAAATTAACTAGTAGCTTTGTAATATATAATTTTACTGATCAAGCACTGAATGTAATTTTTTTTATTTTATGTATAAACACATATTTCTTTCTTATTGGTGAACTGTAATTGAAAGTGTCAACAGTTCTGTATTGTCAAATAAATTAGATTGCGTTTCGTGAGTGTTGTCACTATATTTTTGGATGTTAAAAAGAATCCAGATAAATGTTTCCTATTCCATCAGTGTAAAAACCCATCTTAAACTAGGATTTTAAAAAGGAAAATTAATTGTACTAGTCCAGTCATTCCCGAAATTAGCGCTTAGCAACATGTTTTTTTCATAGGATGGTAATTTTTATATAAATAAATATTTATTTAATCTCTATATTTAACAATCCATAACTTCCTATTCTTATTCTATCGTTACTAATATTTTATACGTTAAATATTATGCAAGTTACATAACAACTCATTACAAATAAATTTGTAATATTTTTTATTAAATTTAACACTGGCTAGATTATATATTGTTATTTCATACATTTATCATGATCACTCATCGTCCATGAAATTGTACATTCGTCAAAATTACAGTTTAAACATTATTTGAATTTGAAGTTTATGAAACATATCCTTGTGTTAATATTTCCAAGCAACGTATTTTAGTTACCGTTGAACATGCAAACTCCAATAAACATTAATTATTGCTTTACTGGTTATATGCTGTTGAAACTTTAATATTAGAGGAATTCCAAGTAACAATATAAGAGTTTCATTAAACTTCCGAGGAATATGTTTATGGAGAGAAAATCGAAAAAGATTTCCGGAAATTTGTTAATTCTGAAAATATAAAAATAATATTTAAGACACATTCACACTTAAGTTCGCTAATGCGCAAGAAAAATTTGTTTACCATTACAATTTTAAATATAAAATTATACACCGCTTGATTAGTACAGTCGATTACTACAGAATAGAAAGGCAAAACTACTATCAATCATTTACAGCCGATTGCACAAGTAACGAATTTAAGCCATAATTGTTTTAAATATGTGTTGTTATGTTGTGTTAAAGTCATGTTAAATGTTCAAGGGTTACTCGTATGGTAATTATTTGAATCTTATGTCACGTACCAAATTATAGCATGAAATTATTACTTTTATCTTTCATTCTACACTATAATAGTATGAATTTCTTAACATTTTCAATTCATATGTCAAAAACAAATCAAATTTTAGTATATTTTCTAAATAGTGAATTATAATATGTTATCTACTAATACTTAATATGTGTTGTTTATAACATATAAATTATATGTTATAAATGGTTTTTGGATCATGCACGGATAGTTATTCTTACTATCTACATTTTTTTTAATGAACTGGCGGATGCAGTACTGGCGGATGCTTTTTATGTTGGTGTGTTTGTGCATTAATATTTTACACGCTACTGAACGGATTTTGGTATGGTTTCCACTGTCGGCTTCGTTATGAACTAGGGCAGGTTCCTAGGTATGAGTCATCAATGTTTTAATCGAATCGTAGAAAATAGAGAAAACGTCTCATAATGCAAAAATTTATGATTTTGACGGTTTAATTGGTAATACTGATTGAACGGAGGGACAGACTTTGGATCATTTTTGTTTTTTTGGTATTTGTCAAGTTCAAGGGATATTTGAAAAGCTAGAAACATTTGGGAAGTTTTGTAGTATATTTAATAATTTTGGAAAATAATTATCATATTTACGACACGTAATCCAAAGGTCACTTACCCTAAACAGTTGTTGAATCGTTCAGATGAACTTCGCAAAAGTAACATTAACATTTGCTCGCATTTAAATTATAGGAAATAATGAGTAATCATAGAGTGCTTGATCAGAAGTGTTATGTATATAAGAAAGACATGTTATCGAATTTTATACATTGGACC
Organism: Homalodisca vitripennis; assembly: GCF_021130785.1. Taxonomy (NCBI): domain Eukaryota; kingdom Metazoa; phylum Arthropoda; class Insecta; order Hemiptera; family Cicadellidae; genus Homalodisca; species Homalodisca vitripennis. The sequence goes on along the minus strand of NC_060211.1, from coordinate 145,984,815 downwards.
AGTGACTAAGAAAACCATCGAATGAATTGAAATTTATATTATAATATAATATATAAGACCCTCCTGGATGAATAAAACTGTAAATGTTTTGCACGTAAGATTAATCGAAAGCGTTTGTCCTCCTTAAAAATTTTTTGTAGTTAAATATAAAACAAAGGGATGGCATAATCTTCCACTTATATGAGAATCAGAATATAAGCGACGGAAGTAGATGAATTTGGACTAAAGTAGTGACTTTTTAACTTACGTATGCACAAATTTTCTTGATAGCAGTAAAAATCAATATTACTTATAGAACCATTAAGGTTAGATTCTAAAATCCACATATATGTTTATTTTCTTGGTTAGTGCATCAACATAAACTCAACGGTGTACCTTATTTACAGCATTAAGTAATACATTATCTCCCTTCCAAGAATGAGAAGAAACAATTTTTCTCTCGTGTATAAACATTTTTCATTTATAGAAATCGGTCTAACCCCGTTTTTTTCCAGTGGGTTATTTCGTATAATACCCAATAATAAACACATGCTAACAAAGAACTGAACTCCATTCACAAGTTTAGCGTAACTATTCTTTGCAAAGGTATACAATTAAATTGGAGCAATATTATGCATAATTAGTTGTACAGGTTTAAAATATTTATCTAAAACATAAATTTGGTTTGTTTTAAATAATTGACATCTATTATCCTATCATGATTTAAATTTATCTGAACACAGTTTACTATGCAGATGACATATCAACCACAATATACTTATTTTTGCTTTAAATACAAACGTTTAATTTGTTTAATTGTATTTTTCTGTGATTTTATCATTGTTAAATACAATCTGTTAGACAGAATATTTTTAATTACGAAGTACTAAAATTACTTCTCTTATGTTGAAAATGTAATCTGATAAGATTGAGTTGCACCTTATCAAAGAAGTTTTTTCCTAGTAATCCAGTCTGTACCTTGTGGACACACCCAACTATGTGTTTAGATCATAAACATCTAATTTAATTTTATATTTCAAACAGATCGCCAACACTGTGTTCTTAGATTACTTCTTCCTCATTTGTAGATAAATTACCTTAAATCAACAAATGTACGCAGGTGTGCAACCAATAATCAAATAATGTCAGTAAAGTTGTCAAGAAATGACCTCGTAAAATAATTACTGCGTTTTAACAAATGAAAACTGCACCATGGCAAAGCTAATTATTTAAGATTTTTCTTTATGAATATTACAATACCACGTTGTATTACGTTTTATTTGTATCCGTAAATATTAAATCTGTGTTTTCCAGAAGTTAAGAATATTATGAAAAAAGGATAAATTATTAGGGTTTTATGCGTTTGGAGTCTTGGTGGCGCTAAATTGTGGTTTTGAGTTCTAGTTTTAGCAAACTTGATTCACCACCTCTTGTTTAATTTGGTCACAGAAGTTTAAAATTCTTTAAAGTCATAATTTTTAAATTATAACATTTAGGCTTATAGCCTATACAATATCATACAATTAGATTAAGTGCAAGAATAAATGCAAATAACGAAAATAAAGGAGTTTATGTATATAAACAAGGTCAAGTAAACCAGTTTGAACTGAATGCAATATATATGAAAACAAATATTTTTCGGAGTAAAACCGCCTCAAGTTAAATAAAACTGTGAAGAAAGAGGCAAACAGTCGAGTTTTAATGAGTAGAGTCGTTATTTGATATTGGTGTTCTTTTGTATGATCACTTCCAGAATGAAAAGGGTTTTTGGGGGTTCAGGGAACGGGTAATAGTTTTAGGCGATTTGGATAATACTGCTCCGTCTGTAATATTACTTACTAAGCTTATTACTTAAAAACAGGTGAAATTCATAATATCTCATATTAATTTACTCTTATATGTTTGTGCTTTTGTAGAAATTCTGATTGTTAATTAGCGTATTAAAAATAAAACTATTTTTATAAAATAAACTCTTGCGTGCTCTTTCTGTGATGTGTAAGAATGTGGGTAAATAATTTTACCAAGACATTATTGTGGGACTTAAATAAAATTCAGAAAGGATATAGAATATATATATAATATATATATAAATAATATATATATATATATACATTTAGACGAATTTCTCCTAGTACGCCAAGGAAGAAGTACGCTAGATCACGTGTCGTAATCTGCAGTGTAACACATTTTCTTCATAAACAAGAGATGTAAAATTTCGAATATAAAACTAATGCTTATTCTTTATTGACAGGTTTTAGTCATTTTTGGTAGAATAAAAGTGTTTTTTTTATACATAGTACCAAAATCTGTATATTTGTGTTTGTATAGCATACTTCATAATTGTAAGCCTATATTTAATAATATAGTATTATCTTGTAGTAATAGTTAATATTAAACACTTTCAATTAAAACATATTACACATTTTAACAAGAGGGCGAATAAAACAATGTAAAATAAACGTCAACTATTGAATACATACATATATATATGTAAAAACAAAACAATATAATTTTATAGAAATATATAAGAGAAGTAACATTAGTTCACAGTGTATAAAATGAAAAAATGTATTTGAAACATAACAGAGCCTATATGAATGATGAGTTTATATAGTTAATTAACCTTCCTCTTAGTGCAGCGTCTGGAATCAGATCCTTGACTCCTAGAATCGATGAATACGTTCATTTAGAGGTTGCCGAATTTTTTGGATTTTTTAAATGCCAATAGTCAAGTCTGTGATGTATCAGATTCTGGATGCTGTATACGACGAAGGTGAACTGGAAACTATATTCAATAGTAACATCAAATAAACCCTTCACGCTGTAGCTACATTTTTATGAATCTCTGTTTGTTTGCCCCAGTTTACAGTTTTGCGGAGATTGATGTAACTATCGCCCAAACACTATTACCAAAATGTACGAATGAAAATGAATCATTCAACTGACTAACACTTTATCGATATTTACTATTATATCTCCACTTTATCACGAGGAACACTAAATCTGTACTCGATATGTGTCAATGTAGTGCTAAATTTTCACTATCTTAAAAAAAGTTTAATTTATTTCAAGGAAGTGTTAAGTGTAGTGCAAATTATTAGTTAATGTCTTTTGGCAATTATTCAAAAATAAAATATTTTAGTCGTTGATAATCCACAACTGGGCATACATATTTGGTGTCTTAACCAATAGCAACAACTGCTGTTGTTTTGACAGTTGCTGCTTTAAGTTAGGGATAAAATTGCAATTTTACGCTAATATTGCATGTATGGTGAGATAAATTTAAGATAAAAAAGCACAAGCAGAATATGCAATTCCAATCCGAAGTCTAAGTTGCATCTACAACCTCCTGAATTAATTAACTAAATAATATTTTAAGTTATCAAAGACAATTTTATACTATGACCTACTACTCACAGGATAATAAAACGGTAGCAGTACGCCTCGCAAAGTATTGCGTTGGGACTGAGATTAAGTGCAAAAATTGTCAATGGTTGTAATAATGTATTATTTAGTATAAATAATAGCTTATTTATTCCTTAAAATCTCCTGCAGACAAAAAGACAATAACAATGAAAAAATGCTCAAATCCCCTGGCAGAAAAAAGAAGCATTGAGTGATAGTCTCCAATAGCGCAGAGCCAAACCCCATGGATGGGTGCACCATCTTGTTTATGTAGAAATGAAATTTCATATAAAATTAAAAGACTTGAGATGATATCTTTCTCAACATATTTTTCGAAAACGTTAAGCCACTCATATAGTATAGGCTATCGATAATGTTAACCCAGGGTAACATGTACCATAATAAAACGCATAGAAATGAATCTTCATACAGATCCATATCTAAAGGTAAGTTCATTTTCAAGGTTTCGTGCCGAAAGAAAGGCATTTTAATCTTTTGCTAGCCCATCAAGTGATGAAATTTAACAGGCGTTACGATTTAACTGCTCTATAAACTTCTCTTTTAATCAACTCTGGGTAAAACTAATTCGAATATAACTCTGAATATTTTTAACGGATAATTAGTCGTAGTATAATGACTTATAAACGAACTTATGCGGTTTTCATTGTTATTTCAGGCCTAATTTGATAGTTCTAAACAACTTGTTTAGTCTACAATAAGAAAATACAATTATTTGCAAGCACCATAATGAAAGTCCGAGAAAGAACTACTCGCCGCTTCCAACCTCAGTTCTCACTTTAAGTAAACGGTGAAGGGAAGAGCACGTAGATCTAAATAGCTTTAACTGAATAGTTGTTAGCTTTTCTTTGTGTAGAGTTTGGTTTTGTTTTGTTTTAATTAATTTTCATTCATGTTCCCTCTGAAATAATTTAATATTCTATACGATGATTCTAAACGAGACCACATCACTTTTGGCATTCGTAAACACTATTATAAAATCAAATTTCGTTACAGTTTGGTGCATATAGTGTTTAAGGCACCAAGATTTGAACCACTTGTTTGTCCCACTGCTTTTCACCATAGAAGGTTTCTCCGTAATCTACCTAATTTGCATGTTCGGAAATGCAAGTTAAAATTATGAAATAACCCCATGAACGTGGCATGACTAACTGAGTTCACAAATAAATTGTGTGGTAAATATCTAAAATATTGAATATAATACTCTTCATTCATTCTCTCCAAAGCCAAGACTTGAACCCGTCGTCAAATTTATCCATTAAAACTTAAATGTTTTAATAAAAGCGAGTTAATATTTTAATGACTGTAACCTATCTGGAGGGATGTCGTTTAAGATTGCCTTTGGCAACCGTATCACTGTATGAAGAGACGCGTAAAGTGATTTGCATTATTTACTAATAAAAGTTTTGTATGGATGAAGACTTGCTATAAATGTTAATTCCTTAAAATATAATGAAGAATTAAATAAATTTAAAATTAGTTTCTTGTATTAAAAATATTTAAATAAATATTAATGTAATAATTTTACACGCTTACATTTTTAATAAGACAGATTTGTTTTATACTGTTATGTATTTAATACTTGATGTATATTTTCATAAATGTGCATACATACGTGCTCTAACAAAATAATCCCTTATAAAATGTATGTAAAAGAGATTATTATCTGAAAATGTTCTAATTTCAATAACTACTGTACAAAAATTTTAATTAAGTTTTTTATTTTAAAATAATGAAATAATAAGGCAATATAGGAAAGGGAGTTTTACGACCGACTAAAGTTTTGATATTTCATTTAACTCACTACAGGCCATTTCGGCCTTTATGTTCTTAATTTTCTAAATCATTAACTTGGACAACCCTAATTCCCTTCAGTTTTCTGATAATGCCACTTTTAGATTCGTTACTGTTGTTATTTTTACAACTGCTTAGTATTCTTCCAGAAATTCCAAATTTAAAACTTAAAAGAAAAATATCATAAAGTTCGAGATATCAAATAAATATCAAACTTAGTAAGTATTATTTACATTGGCTTCGAATAATTTTTATTAAACGATAGCTATTCATGATTAATGCAGAGAATAAAATAAAATGTCATAATACAGTAATATTAATATAAATAAATCAAAACAATAAATGCACCTGAAAAATGGAGCAGTATTCTGACATTTTCTATCATTATATGTTATAAATATGTTTTTATTTTACCCATAATGACGGCAAATGTCCGAAGTCCTCTTATTTTTTTCAAGTTATATATCTACAATTTATACACAACTTTTTGACCTATCCTTAAATTGTGTTCCAAATATTCATCTTTATTTTGGTACTAATATATGATTTACATGCTAACTGTAGCCTAGCTTTTACAAGCCATTTAATATGATCACCATGGGGAACTATTTGTAGATTCTAGGATATTCTTGACACAAAACGGTGGTCAAAGAGAAGTATTTATATGTTCAGAAAACAACTCTTACTCACTAAATCTCTGAACTTAATCAATAGTGAAGAGTTCAAGATCTAGAGAACAAAGCAATCGTTACTGTCGAAGGCAAATAAATATAAACACAAAGTAATAAACAACATTTACTGTCTACATCTTCTGTTTTAAACTACGTTTTGACTAAACCCGTTCCCTGTTTTGTTTGTAATAACTTAAAAAGAGATGTTCTAAATAAAGAAAAATGCAGGCGTTAACTGAAGACGGGAAGAATAAGTTGAGATGACAAGATGTTCGTGTCCACGCGTTACGCTGTTTTCTCATTTATTACGAAGGAGGATTTAGACAATCTCGTGATTTGAGCTTGATTCTTAAATAATATGCCAATAAATATATTTTTGCTTTTAAGCCAGAATCACGGACAATAAAAAAGCGCCTTTGTGGCTAGAGGCATTTATAACCAGTACTTTTCCGTGTTAAGATGATGTTGATCCAATAATATGTCACGAGAAAGTACCTATCCCAAAATGTGAACTTCGATGGTGCCTTCGAGGTCATCCTGCACTTCTTGCAGAAAAGGATTACTGTGCCTTTAATATTTTTAATTAATAACTTTTCAATGGTTTCACACAGAGTCAGTGCAACTAACACATAAAAGTGCATTATTACTACTGTCACTACGAACATGTTCACCGAAACTACTCACTCACCTGAGATGTTCTCAGATAAGATAACGCCAAGCTTAAGGTAGATAGTAACGGCGTCTTTTGTGTTTTTATTCCTTACAAAGTTATAAGTCCTTAACACAAGTGACAGTTGGTTAAGTACCAGTTCAGAGTTACAGTTTAGAATGCAAATTGTATAATAAATAGATGGTTTGCACGTTTTGTTTTGTTTTTTTTTTAAACAATACGCCTAATAATACCTGTTTTAGAAACTATAAAAATGTTTTGGATATTGTGGAATTTTTGAATATTGTCGAATCTATTAGTAATTGGTAAATAAAGTATGCTTAACTACTTCAATTGTTCTTTACGGCCAAGAGTGAATAAAAGACAAAAAAAGCGTTTCTTATCATACTGTTCAAATAAACACTTTTTTCATACTTAAATTGGGACCATAAAGCATTCTTTTCGCTACCATACGACAAAGGTCAGAAACATCAGCTGGCACACAAGTATCTTCAGTGCGACAACCGCAAACTTTGTTGTTGTTTTTGAAGAAGTAAATGCGAAACACTAAGTTGTTCATACATCAAATTTACAATATTACTAGTTTGAATTAATGTTTAGTAAAAGTTACATACAAAATTAAAGTAATATTTGTTTTCCATAATATAGTAAAATCCGTTGTTAACCACACGGAGAATCTTATTCGTATATCCGAACTCGGCTTCGCCTCCTTTGTAATCATGATTGAGTATCGAAAACAACCAATTTTGTTCTTAGTAACAAAAACTATTATTTATTACGATGCAGAGGTAAAAACCTATTTTTTAAAGATTTTTATTGTTAAACTTTATGAAAAATATGATACTCATGAGAGAGAAGAGGGACTGGGTAAGAGAAAAGTTGTTGCTTTGATACGATTGTGTCTCCAAGAGCCATGACAGCTACGTTAATGTGAGTGATATAGTACAAAGTAAAAAGTAGTAAAAACATACATAAGAAAATAAACAACTCATTAAGGAGTGGAAAAATGTTTCTTGCACAAGTAAAAAAGTGCAATTTTATTGGTGGAAAGTAAACAAATACCTTCATTTAGTTAATATTTAAAAAAGGTTGAGATTAAAAGAAAGCTTTATTTATAAAATTTTAAATTATAATCAGCATGTAAATGTTTGTACTGTGCTGTTCCATTGCTTTTAAAACCCAATATGTATGCGGGTAATGAAAGTCTCCTGTGGATGTTCTCAAGCCAATACGGTATGCTGCATTATCTGTACTGCGTTTGTGTACTTTTATTTATTTTTTATAGTGTATTTAGCGTTTAATATAAATACAACCCTTAATATAATCTGTTATTTTATGATTCTGTTAATTAATGTTATTATTCTTTATGTCATATTCGAAAAGATGCCCGTCATTTTACTTGTATTTGCTTTAATTTAAAATTACTGTGCATTTTATATATATTGACATTTCAGTTTATAAATTTGCGGTTTTTTATAATACTATAATAAAATATTTTCAATAATTCTATATTTTTCACAAATTTTACATTGTCTGAAAATCCAAGAAAATACGTTAAAACAATGTAACATTTTTTTAATTACGAGCATATATTGAGTATATAATCGACACATTATAGAATGAGCATAATTTAAAAATACTTTTAGTTAAATAGAAATTAAGTAAGTTAATTTCGAAAAATAATGGAAAGGGGCCAAGTAAAGAGAAGTAAGATTTGCCGTTTTTCGTACAGAACGACCGGTCCATTTTACTTACGGTTTGTAGAAAATGCAAGTTTTTTAGAATAATAAATATTTATTACCTATAGTAAATTTTAGTTTATTGCGTTATCTCATTTCTGTCATGATTTAAAGCTCTAGCTATGAAGCTCTACCACTATCTCACTCTAAGATCAGACGGTTAATTATTATTTCTTAAATGCCATAAACAATTTACAGGTATTCAAAGAATTACTTTTATATGAAAATATTAAATAAGAAGTCATCTAATTCCCAATAATATTTATAATACTGAAAACGACAACAAGTATAATTGCTACGGATTCTCACTGTATGATAATTTATATCTTAATAATAAGTTATGGACGAAAGCAAAATATATTAGAATTATTAAGAAAGTAAAAGTAAACTGTTTTATTATAAAGGAAAAAATCTTTCTCTATACAAATGGCATCTTTATTTTAACTATGGGGTTTTATTTTTCTGATGAAGTCGCACAATTTACTGTTTTGGCCGGACAAAAAAAATGCATTTGACAAAATACAAAGGTGTTAGCTACAGTTGACAATTTGTAATCTGTGTATCATATGTAAACTTGTTGCAATATTTCTCAACCATCCACTATTCGCTGTAGTAATAGATTAAGGCTGAAAAATCATATTAAATTGAAAGGTTGAATAAACCACATTAATAAAAATAAATAATTGTGCCCTGCGTAAAATATTGAATAATTGACGGTATCATCAAAATAGCTTACATTTTTATTTTAATGGTTCTTTTAAATCTAAACACTGAAGGTGGTGTAAAAAATTATTCCTTAAATTAAGGTTTACATTACCTTCCATGGTGACATTCTGTATTATAAACCAGGGGGGTTTGATACGTTAAAAATATAATTGATATGTATTATTCTATAAACTTTAAATTATGTCTAGATATCATAAAACTGAACAAGCGTTCAAATTTATAATATATTTACTATCTCCGCTTGTAAAAATATGTTAATTCTGTATCACTACAATAGAACATTTTTATGTAAATTAAAAATTAAAATCTTCAATAATATGTTACCATAAATAGACACAAACAATATCAATAACATCATATAAACGTATAACACCATAATGGAGTAGAAAGTAAATTTGTCTTCACTATTTGTATATCCATCATCTCAGACGTTCAATATCCAAAACAGTGGAGCTGTGGTACTTAAATATTATTATTTTTCCACTACTATTTTACACTCGGGAACTGGTTTGCATTACGCAAACACCGCACGCATAAACAATCTCTGCCCAATAATAACATTGAATCTCGTTTTTAAAATACCAGGCAAATTATGTACGATTATGTAAGATAAATATAATGAATGTAACTATAATCTATACTCAATTTAGTATCTAATGCAGTTTAGAATAGATCTGTGGACAGAGAAAAGCAAACTTCTGTTTGGTGATTTTTACAATAGAGTTAAACACGGATCCAAGGATAGGAGAGTGTGGGAACCTTTCCCAGACTACCATTGAAGAAAATTTACTTTTACCAATACCAAATATCAAATTAAATTGAAATAGCATTTTTACAGGATTGTTTGATTCAATAACAAATATTAAATTAAATTGAAATAGCATTTGTACATAATTGTTTGATTTTAACCATTTTGGTTCCGATTTATTATATTTTTTAAGGACCTCTGACAAAATAAATTTACTGAAAACCCAACAAAAAGCCTGTAAAAGATGGAGGTACGATCACTCGTGAGTAGATAATAGGACAACTACAGATGGTATGTAATGTCCATCACAGTTTATATTATTTATTATTCTTATGCTTGTTACTTTTGTTTTTTTTTCATGATAATATAACATAGTAAAATTATTTTTTTATATTAATATACGATCAGGAAAGGTAACTCGTTGTACTATCTAACGCTATCGCTCAATTTTATCTCAGCCTCAGACCTGAATGGCGTTTCCAGAAAAACATTTCAACAAATGAATAATTTTAATTTAAACTTAGGTAATTTACTGTTGTACAATACTGTTTTACTATAGTAAACGTAATCACTAAACTTATCATGCATATTATCGACCCAAGTTTTGAGATTTTCTTATACATCCTAATGTATAAATCAGAACAAAGTCAGTAGGCATTTTATTTATTTTCCATTTAGTGTTTTATTAGTAATTGTATTATTGAAATGATAACTCCGGATAAGAAATACTATATTTTACAGAGTTAAATATATGCGAATCACATAGTTGGGCCGTGAGATGTTGCATCAAACCCGAGAAATAAATAAAAAAAGGACGAAGAAGAATGAAGACTGAATATTGGCCTTTAAGAAAACAGAAATATATATCTTTATAATAACATACCATAAAGAAAAGTGACTGCACAAGATGATGGAGAATGCAGTAATGTAAGCCTAACTCACCTGCAGGCAGATGTAATTTTGTATGATATATAACAGTGTCGTGATACTGCACCAGTTACGGTGTGGTGAATATTTACTGTCTCTAGGCTTGGACCAGTCACATTCTGGTGTATTGCATGACAGGATTTTATTTTTTCTGGATCAATATACCAGGTAAGATTTCTTAAGGATTAGGCTATTGAGTGATTTACGAAATTAAGTCTGGAGTCTTATAATGTGGATGGCCCTGTGTGTTCTTAAATAACAATGTTTTAAATGTCAACCTTAATTAAAAAATTACGTAAACAATTATTCGCTTTAACAAGGGTAGTGCAGTTTAATAAATTTTAAAGACATATGAACTCAAAGCTTCTTAACATCGTACTGAAGACTGAATTAAAAAAGCAATAGTATAAATTCAACAGAATTATATTTGATTTTAATTGGGTTGGATAATTAACGTTTTTCTGTTATAAAAACATATAAATGACAAAAAATATGCTTTTATCTTAACCGTAATTTAAACTTGTTACAATTAATAAATGTCTTTAAATAATAATGTGAGTGTCACTGTTAACCAATAAAATAATTAAAGATTTATTTTATGTCCCCTAATTTATAATTTATGAAAAACGTGCCTTTCCATTTTTTTCATTATAAAACTATCGGTTTTATTTGTTCTTAGTTGTCGTATTGTATGTTTTATATGTATTTAGAAACTTTAAAATATATACAATGTTTAAATAGGTATTACTGTAAGATCAGAGTATTGGTTCTTTATTTAACTCAAAAAGGATAAAAAATATATGTATAAAAACAAAGTAAAAATTAAATTTTTCTTGTGTTCTACTATGAATTATGCTCTCTTAAGCTGATATTTGAAGTTGTTATCTTTGAGAAGTATTAAAAGTTAATAACAGTTAACAGAGAACAAAAAAAAGTTATGATAATACTGCTCTGTCAGGAGAAATTTCATAAGTTTTTTGTAGGTGAGTAGCTAAATGTTGACAGTTGAAAGATAAAGAGACAAGTAAACAGGCAGTAGATCATCCCGGGGCATTTTGTTTTGTTGGACGCCTGTTCTTATATATGCCTTTCCATTTTATACTTCCGGTCGAGCTGATTCAGTGGTTTTCAGACAGCTTAATTTTTAATTTATTCGAATAACATAATTTAGTATGTATATATATATATATATATATATATATATATATATATATATATATTCCCAATTGTATTGTATTCCAGAAAATTATACATTCAACCTTCTGAAGAACACTGAAAACTGTTAGTATAAAGTTATTATTATATAAATGTATTTTATACTTGCTAAATAATGGTAATCATATTTTATCTATTCAGTTTTTAGTTGAAAATATGGAAACACATTAGATTTGTATTGTTTTATAAGAATAGTACATCCCAGTAACCACAATGGAGTTTTTTATTACCAGCTGTAGATTTTTGAAATGTTAATCTCATACAATCATCGCGTTGAATATAATTTCAAACTCAATGATATTTTTTATACTGGGTAGGACACAGGAATTTCTTAGATTTGTAAATTTATAGTTTTTGAAAGTATTTGTTAAACTAAGAGTAAGTTTCTTCTATCCAATTCTAAAAACTGCATCATTACAACTTTTGAAATAGGTTCTTGTTAAATGAAAAAATGACTTATGGGTGTTTTACAAACAACTATTTTCCTTGGCAGATATGACAAAATTCAACTCTAAAGAATTTATAAAATAAAATTTTCTGTCATTTAAGACGTATTAAAAAACAATAAATAGAAATTTGGAACGCATCTACAGAGCTGCATGTATTCTTTTCAAATATTTCTGTGGTATCTATAATGATTTCTGCAGGTCAAAATATCCTTTAATGCATGATTGGGACATCCACCAGTAAGGTGCACCAACTTTCGAATATACAATGGAATAACATTTAAGCATCTACCGTGTAAAAACAATATGAAGATAGTCAATAGGCTCATTAAATGCATTACAAAAAATCAAATCCAACCAGGAACTAGAAATTTGGGGTTTCCCAACGTCTCTAGGTAGGGATGCATTCTACTCGTGAATTAATAGAAGATCGCAGGTACGAGTAATTTGGAATTGGTGTAAAACAACCAAAGTTTTAATCTGATAATCTAACATAGATTGTGTGAAAAATTGCGTTTTTTCGAATAAAAAGTTCCATTATAAACACAAAATTAAAGACAATCCCTTATTCCATAGCAGGAGGAAATCTATATTTGTGTTTAAAAATTGAACAGGTATTTGACAGTTCAGACCAGCCGTTACAAGTGGGGACCATTAGTCAGCTTGGTAATTTCGGTGGGATGCGGTTGTTGGTGGTAGTGACCCTGGGCTTGGTTGGGGGTTGTAGTGGGTGGTGTTCGGGGAAGTTTGGCTGTGTATTACTGACCTTGTGACGTCAATGCCACTGGAATAACAAAACAGTTGTGAGCCATTTATTCAAAATATACTGTTGGACATTAATCTCGATTCGATTCTTTGTGGTTCCATGGTATTTTTAAAGATTGCGTACATGATTTGTATGGAATTATTGCTTTGCCTTAGAACTAATAAACGAATTATAAAGTTTAATTTCAGGTTTTCGAGATGTTCACCTGTTTCAAAATAACTATTTTTAGGTCTCTAAATTAAATTTAGACAAGTTCAACTGTAGGACGAAAACATCATAAATGGTCTCAATGCAGGTTATTTTTCCCAAAAAATTTTATTTGCATTAAATTTGTTTTTTACTACTTAAAATTTATCCAACCATAAAAGCCTTGCAAAAACCGAAAACAACACACATCGAGTGGTTTTATTTTTGTAAAATCGAGAAGAAAAAATATAAAAGGGTGTTTTGGACCTGGTATAAAATGTAATTATATTGTTAAATTTCTGTTATACCAGAGGCTCTCATAGATGTAATAGACCAGACCGCGCAAAAAATATAAAAAGTTAGGCGAAGGAATCGAACCCACGACTCCAAGGCTAAATCTCACGTCCGAGAGTAAAGCTTTATACCATCGCCATCCCGACTTTGAGTGTGTGCAGATAGCTCATCTATGATTTAGCTCCAGCGCTCACACACTTATCGTTTTGGCAGCGCTCTAACGCTTTTCTACTAGCGGTTATATGGTTACAATTTCAATTTATTCTTTACTGGAAGTAAATCATCAAATCCTGTCTGTAGCGGATCAAAATACTACCCGCTACATACCGTATTGACATCCCGTTATTTTTCTTGTTAAGTTCCCAGATGCTGGATACTTGACCCGATGCATATGTTGCACATCTAGTACCGTATACCGTATATACCGAAATTAATGCGGTAAGATTGAATAGTTGAAGATTGATTGGAAGATTGATGTGGTCATCCAGGTCATGGTAGACAGCTAAGATGTAGAAAACAAAACCACTAATAAAATATATCTTTACGATGTACGATACCGATCTTACAACCTAAGAGAAAATGTTTGGCCCAACACACCAAACACATAAGTCACAACCTGTTTAACCCTACCTGGCATTTTATTTTTGTGTGAGTAGCAATCTCTTATAGCCCATTTTTAGAACGTTTTTAAAAATCTTATTATCTGTATTTGTTACATTTTCATTCCTAATTTGAATAAAACTAAAAATGATTAGATATATAGTAATACCAAGAGCATATGAAATTTTTTCGGTAAGTCAAAGTTATAAAAAGAAGTGTCAAAGATTAAAAATTAGAGGTAATCCAAAAATGTAGTAATAGGGATAACAAATTCCTTTAATATAGCGATAATTTCTAAATGTATTGCCGTTTTAGAACATGTCCCATTTTTTCCAGATGTTATGTTGCATTAAATGAACTATGAACATTAAATACTACTTTAAAGCTGATTGTTTCATTATCATGGATACATAAATTTGAGTTTACAACTGTACCATATAAAACGTAACTTGTTATCAAGTCTACAATGAAACGGTAAACATATAAATTAACCACGAAATAGCTAGATGAACAAGCCATAGCGATATCAAAAATAACGAATAGTATCTATGAATTTATCTGATCGTCACTGTTTTTGAACGATTTTCAGACGTTTTTTACTAATATCTTGTGATCTGTACTTGCTACAGTTTCATTCGTAACTAAATAGAAACTGTTATAATGTATAGTAATATCAATAGCATGTAAAATAAGTTCGGTAAATCAAAATTATGAAAACCGAAAACATGTTTCAAAAATTAAAAAATGAGTAATTCAATAAATACTGTAATGTAGATAAATTTAAATTCCTACAAGATTTTTACTATTTAAAATTTTTAATTAATTATTGATATTTTACAAAATATACTATTTTTGACAAATGTTTATATTTTGTATTTATTGAACAACTATAAATACTACTTAAAAAGCTGATTGATCATTACCATGGATACATAAATTTTAATTTAGAACTCTATCGTAAAAACTTAAACTTGTTATAAAATCTATAATGAATCAGTAAACACATAAAATGTACCACGAAAGAGCTACATAAACAAGACATACCGGTGTCAATAACAACCATTAGTTAAAATGCCTGAATGTACCTGATCGCCACCGTTTTGGCGTCTATCACTGACGTAGTCGTTAACCTGAAGGAACAAATAAAGAGAGCATGCTGTTCATAATCACTCAAATGGCACATAAATTATATATTATATCGCTGTTCCGTTGCATGTGAATTATATTAAGTATCAACAGCGAATGATTCATATCGATGGACGATTCGTTAAACACCAGGTGGTCGATAGCGTAATTTACGGAATATTTTGTGGATAGGTGGTTTGAAGGTTTTGAAACAGTCTGAAGGGATATACAGTCAGGCCTGTGAAATGTTGATTATGCATGTCATGCATTGCTTGCTTCTTTAAGAATGCGATGTGTGGGCAGACACTTTAGGTAAGAATAGAATTGAACATGGAATATTGGCTTAGAGAAAGAGGTGTTCACGGTCTTCAGGTTTGCCAACTAGATGCTCTCGTAGGAGGAGGCTTTTGAAGCCCGAGTTTGGCACCATAGCAAAATAAAAAGAAACAAGTCAGCAATAATGAAGAGTTTGAACAAAAATAGCAACATGAAGAAGTGAGTATTTACCACTCTCACATCACAATGATAATCCCTGAGCTTATCTGCTTAAATGGACAATCCTTACAACTCGGAATCTTAACGGTGTCAGTTCATAATAAAGATTTCATACAGCCTACTCTTGCTGAAAGTGAGAAAGAGCGATATCAATCAACCAACTCCTGCTATACACCAAACAGAAAAAATAATAAATGATCGGCAGACTTAGGCGAGCGTATTGAAAACGTGATAAAATCAAAGGAAGTTGAAGACATTTAATCGGGAATTTTGTTCCATTGATCTTTGAAATGGAACAAAACTCCCCATTAAATGTCATTAAATCGAAGTAGAATTTCTGACGGCCTAAGTTTTGGTTTCTGAAAAGTTACGTTGAATTTGTTCAAAAAGGTTAATATCAAGATTAATGCTCACCAGCATTAAAATCTGTGCACTTATTTTGCTAACTGTAAAATTGTAAGATTAGAGAATTACATCTCGTGTCGAAACTTGAAATATTAGATTTTCACTAAATCAAAACTGGTTAAAGTACTTAATAATTATTGATTTCCATCACCTTATCTATAGAGATGATAGTAACGAATAATTTTAATTGACTATTTTCCAAACTGTACGACATTTTGATTTAATTAGTAGCAAACAAATTACCCTGCAACACAATCGCACGTGGGTTTACTATATGCTATGAAAATAAGAGCCAGTCTAGTCATGATAAATGAATTCAGTTTTAATCAATAAAATTATATATATATTTCACTCAATTTAATTTCTCCATTATTTCCAATTTTAATTTTTTCCTGGAAAAGACTATATTGGCCCACAGTGAAGAAATAACGTATGACTAGCTTAGCCAATTAGATAGTTGAAATAAATAATATATCCCAATTGCTTGAAAGTGATGAATCTACGAGTACAAATATTATGAGTTTTACCTGCTTGCAGAAATATACTGGTCACGTCGGTTGTCAGTTTTAGAACCATTTTCAGGAAACAAACTTTTTCCTCTAAAATTGATAGAGCAATACTTTCTAAGAAAGAAACTATCATCAGCTACTCTAGTTTTTGTGGAGTTCAAAACGGGGAATGTATCGAATGGGTTTAAAATGTGAATGATGATAACAGATCATCAGACACATAAATCATAGTGTTATCACTATCAGACAACTAGTTCAAAATATTTTAAATTGGTGTAATGGTCTTTATGTGGTCTGTCTATCTACTAGGCTGACACTGGTTTTAATGTTTATATTTGTGTCTGACGTTTGGTTTTAAGTATTTAAATATAGGTCAAGTATATTTAGATCTTCATGAAAAACTAGACGATCAATTTATTTTCTTAAACGAAATTTATCTATCGATTTAAAGAAAACACCAGGTTGTGTGCCTATTCGATACAAATTAGCTCACTGCTTCTCCTAATATTTTAATAGGAGGTAATTCTAGAAATTAGAGGAATGATCAAAGGGTGTCGAAGCAATGGTTGGTCAACCTATATTGTAAAGTAATTAGAAGTAAAGCATGGCTCAATTTAAAATTTTAGTTTTAAAAGTTTTTTACCAGATGATTAATGGTTCCACAGTAAAATATGTTGTTCACGCTATGTGCAACTTGATTGAGGATATTAACACAGTTTCCACATAACGTACACATGTGTTCAGCTTTTGAGACGGTGTACATTGCTGGACAGAAGAAGTGCAATGCATGCTTGATAATCATTAAATACTAGCTTTTATATCAAGATATTCGGTATACCCTTATATTTCAAACAATCGACGGTATTTCATAGTTTAAATTGTATGAAGTTTGCATTAAAAATATAAATCTCTATTTTTGTTCTCTTATATTCAAAATAAAATGTACATACAGTTAAAAAAATATATGTATTTAAATAAAAATTTTTATTTTGCGCAACCACTAAAGCTCCCTCAAGGATGTTATACTAAGTTTAACGTGTAACGTATTTATGTAACAACCCCATAAAATCATACAAACTCATTTAAAAATTTTTGTATTTTATCAGATTTTTCTTACGAAATCTAAATTTCACAGCTATGAATAAATAAGTTCACGCTATGTAAACTAGTCACATAGTTTGCCGTGGGTACCAAAACAAACAGGAGAGTGTAGTTAAGAAGTTTTGTACTTCACGACTCATCTTTATTGTTAAGTGCGAAAACGTGTTTAGAAAACGGTGAGTCAACAATTTACTGCTCGTGTCTGAGCTCGAGAAGGAAGATATGTATCGTTTCGAAGCATGAAGGTAAGTTTTCCTCCGAACTTGAAGGAACTTGTCGAACATAAATTAGTATCTCATGAAAGTTCCTCTAATTTGATACTTTGTCTGGACGTGACGCTTGAGTATAGCTCTCTTGAGGAACTGTTACTTATTTCAAAACTAAACGAAGTTCTTAAAGATTTATTAACGTTAAAATTGTTTATAATTGCCATTAAAAATTCATACCGCTATATTTTAATAATGGAAATTCCTAGTGTTTCCTTTAAAGATTCATACAGTTTTTTATGACAATCGAAATTTTGTACTGTGTTCTTTAGGCCGAATTATTTATTCCAAGAGGAAACAGGACCCGTACTTTTCTATCTGGTTATCAAGTTATAATTTCCTAACATTCTGTGAAAAAGTGCAAGATTTATTTTTGTCAGAACCTAATTTCTGATTTAAAATATGCGTTATTTATTGGAAAACATGATATTTTATTTTTTATAAAAATTAAATAAATAGTTATATTTTTGTACGATAAAGACTCTATCTGATTGAAACTTCTTTTTTCAGCTGTCTAGTTTCATTTGAATGCACTTAATTCGTGGTAACTTCTTCTTCAAGAACAACCAAAATAACTATGACACAGATTAAGAGATTCCGCATGTTAAAATATACTTGTACTTAGCTATTGATTAAATAATGATGAATAACTTCAGTATTATACTTCAATATGATAATGAACTAAAATAGTAGGTTCATGTGGACATTATACTTTAGAATAATAATACATATGTTATTATTAACTTTCGCATTTTGCCTTTGGCTATGTACACGATAAGAATTTAGTATACTGCCAAAATAAACACAGGGGTTTTTAAAGCATTTCTTACTTTTATCTAGTAATGGATAATTTTTAGGCATTCTGTGACATTAATATCTTACGGATTGAATTTTTTCAAACTGGTATGACAGTCTATACGAGAACGCTGCCACTGTTCCATATGTTTTCAACTAAATCCTTTACCAATCTCGAGCAGAATGTACACGATCTGCAAGGAGTGATCAATCACTGAGGAGGTTGTAGATTGTAAGGAGAGACAACTAATATATCTGATCCTTTACGCTAGACAGGCTTGTAGTGGCTTCTCGTTCATCCCTATCCGTTGCATGTGGTTCAAAATATCCATAGTAAAGTACATGAGATTTTCAACTATTGATTGATTATCTATAGAAATACAATGAAAAAATTATATTCTTCCACTTTGAATATATTCTTAAATATTATGAAACATAGTCAAATCCTAAGTCTTGTGAAAACCTCAGAAGGTTTAAGATTAGGTTAAATATGTTTTAATTAAAAACTTATGATTCAGTTCTTAATATGGAGATGTCCTGATACAAAATTACTAGTTTAATATCGTAAAAAAGTTAATTTGTTACTTTAAAATGCATAAACACATATGTAGAAAGGTGTGTATTTCTTAATTTTGATTTTATGAACCAAGACATGGTGTCTTCATATTCCATTCCATGACGGGACTTGATACCCTTCTATAACCCTATTAGTGATATTCTTGTAGGTAGAATGGCTGTCAGGTATCTTCAATATGGCCATATGCTTTAACTGCTAAATAACAGATTTTGCTGGAAAGTGTGCAAGATGTATCATTGTACGAGATCTTTGTTGAAGCCATCCATCACTGCAACATGACTATGCTATACAAGTGAATTATTTGTCTGCTGTTGTGCAAAAAAAAAATATTGATCTAGTATTACAAGATAGAGTTGATGTATGTCTGCTCACGCATTTATTCTAAAATTGGTAATTTGGTTTGTAGTATATTTATTTATACTGAGTTAAGTAATATAATCGGATTTTGTATTTATAAAAACGACAATTACACCATTATTATAATTACCGTCAGCACACACCTATAGCATGTAATTATAGCACTTATAGTATTAATATTAGCATGTGGTTGTTTTGTTGATTTTTGTCTTGTTGTATATTGCTTGACCCATGCACTAGAGTTAGCACACGCTTAGCATGAAGCATGTAGTTATTATCTTGTTACCTTGTTTTCAATTTGTCTTTGATGCACAAGTTGCATATACTTAGCATGTACATTATTATGTAATCATGTTTGTGACCATTGTTATTTCTTTTTTGTATCTTGTCTTTGATGCTCTACTTTATTAACTTTAAATGTATACCATATTCAATTGTTCTGTAGCCATGGATAGTCCAGCAGTACTAATATCGCATGTAAGTGGCTAAGCATGAAAAGTGTATTATCAATATTTCGAACACTATGTTGTAAACATTTTTGTAAAATGGCGATTGCCGTATGTATTAATAAATAAATAAATTATTAGTAAATTTTCTATTTTGTGGAAGGCAGTAAGACATTTAGCGAGCGAGAAACCACAGGCTCACACTCCTCGTGTGCTAGGATAAGTCCATAATTGAAATAATATTGAGGATTTTAGTTAAGAAACTTGGACACGTCTATGTTACCAGTGACAGTCAGTTTAGATGAGTATCTAAATATAATAAAAAACTAGGTTATTAATACTAAATATACTTAGTAACTACTACTAAGTATACTTAACACAAAGGCCAATAGAGTTAACAATAATTTATTCCTTTTCATCCCCTGACTATTTTTGCGTCAATAAAACAACATTTCGGGTTAAGTTAGTCATTGATGAAAAAATAATTTTAATTTTACTATGTCATATTTACTATATACTCGTGATGTCTATCGTCCTGCCAGCTCCACATTTAGATCTTAATATTAGTAAATAATCAGGAAATTTTCTAATTTAGTACACTCTAACATATAATGCATCTATGTTACTGAGAGATCGATGATAACTCTTCTGTAGAACACCAATTCCTGACTGCCTTGAAACCCTGTTACGGCTCACATGTTACAAACTATCCTCGCAGCGCTGCTGTATCTAAAGAGTAGCAGACCATACCAATGTTTCTTTATAAGCAACTCAAAAAAAATTTTTTGATACCTCTTAAATTTTGAATAAAGATACTTTTGGGGTTAATATTATCCGTTAATAATTTAGAGAAACTACATCAAAGCTTATTTAAAATAGGCCATATTTAAATCCTCTGAGGCTCCAGCTTCACTGATCTTTAATATCAGATATTTAGTATTCCCCCAAAACGCTATATAATGGATATTGTAAGAAATGAGGTAAGTTGTGACACCACACAAGATTGTGCAGCCAATGTTACACGTGACTCTACTACTGATACACTGAGTCTCAAGATCTAATGCTGAATAAAAAGGATTTTATATATATATATGAGAAAGATATTTGTGACTTAAAACGTCCCCAAGCTGTGTGAAAGGCAGCTAAAATAGGATCCAAAATTTTTATTTTTTTGGTATTAATCTACGACAAGGAATCAGTATTATAAGTATATATTATATAATATTATAGTATATATATTATAAGAGTATCTTAATGTTCTTTTTTCGTTTGTTTCTATGATTTTTAAATATTCACTTATTTCAGTTCTGTCTATTAAA
This sequence comes from Homalodisca vitripennis, assembly GCF_021130785.1. NCBI lineage: Eukaryota > Metazoa > Arthropoda > Insecta > Hemiptera > Cicadellidae > Homalodisca > Homalodisca vitripennis. The sequence continues at coordinate 145,963,236 of NC_060211.1, read as the reverse complement.
AAATGTCTTAAGAATAAAAAATTTACAAAAATACTAAATAATACATAACAGTACGTGCTCTTATAAGTAATGATGTTTGCTGGAGAGGCTACCTCTTGTTAGATTTTTCTCCCTTTTTTCCATGATGGTGTTTTTGATCTTTTATATAATCCTCCCGGATACTCCTATCAACAGGCACGTAGGTTAATTTAATACGAGCGAGTAGGATGGTCCATAAAACACAAAGGATTGGTAGGATTAAGATTTATCATACGAATACACAAAATAATTAGCAATTTTGAATAAAGCCTCTTTGCATAGGCTATAGGCCTTTCCTGTACTCTAACCAGGGTTTTAGGGGAATTAAGGACACCACGGATGTGAACTAAGGACACAATCTTTCTGCAACTACTGAAGTTTAAATTACTCTAACATGGGTCTCTGTTAGTAAGTAGTTATCCACTATACTGAAAACAGCGTCAAAATTATGGTAAGAATCAAACTGAGGAACTATGACAATATGCCAACACTCGCAACTGTCCTAGGTGCGTTTAGAGAAGTTCGTGGAGTTTCAACTTTGTGATCTAGACAATAGAACAGCGCCGGTATAGTTGGCTGAAATCTCTCATAAACCAAGGACCCTTTTAAACATAATTAAAATATTTTGTGACGCCTTGAGTAAAATTTTAAGTATGAGTTAAGAAGTTAATGGCTGGTATATTATTGATTCTAGATTTAAAGAAATTCTTTTGGACTAAATAGGTAGTGTATATTTGCCAATAATTTTTTTTGATACATAGATACTTTTAAATTGTAATATAACCATAGCTATAAATCTACAATACAATTTTAAAATATAAAATATTTGGTCAATAAGAAAGTTAATGTCAATATAAAAAAACACAAATTTAATGTTATAAACATTCAAATAATCTATGATAATTGTAGATAAGTGTTGTGTAATTAAATAATCACTAATTCTTAGAAGTAATACAGGACAATTAGTCCACTTTAAATACGAGGGAAACAGGATTATAAGTCACTCGTGTTGCCCCATAAAGTAACGAATTTAATATTATCAGACTGTACTTCCCTTCTAGATACTTAGATAAGGGATTTGAATACATTATCTCATGATAGAACTAAATTGGATATTTTAAAATAACATGCGGTTGTTAAAGTAGAATTGTGATTAAATACTAATATATAAATAAACGACCCCACTCTTAGTTATGCCCTATACAATAATTCGAGAATTATTAAGGCATAGACATCTGTTTTCAGTAAATTTTCAAACAAATTATATATTTATATATGTCAAAATCTAGGTATTATCTGTTTAAAAATAAATGTGCTAATTCAAACCTAAAATATTATACGGTCTCCAAATAATATATTGAGTTTTTGCAATAAATACAAAAGCCATGTCAAAGTTATTATTCTTTGAGTACCTTTAATACATATTTTTGTTATTAAATGATGGAGTTTTTCAGTGTGGTAAATAAAGTAGGTAAATTCAAGAAATATCATGAAGAAATATAAAAAAAGAATTACAAAGTTCTTAATTTAGACAAAATAAAAGGTAAATACGGGCTTACAATAAACTGCGGAGTTAGAAATCTACAAAGTGCATCTGTCCTAGACGACAAAAAGATCAAAGGGATGAACAAAAATAGACAATTTGCATTTAGTTGTCACTGTGAAAAAGGGAATGAAAGATAAAGCATGTTTTCTATACATTTAGAAGAATAATAAATTTTATTTTTATTTACGAGATAAGTCGTAGATTTTTTAATATTTTGAGTTAAATGTTTCTTTATTGGCTGTAGCAAATTTTTATCGGATTTACGAGGACTTTCATTTTTATTTACATAATAGTCGATTGTTTTTCTTAGATATGTAGTTTTTTATTTTAAAAATATTATTATGAAAATTTCTAAGTAGCACACAGCTTTGTATAAAAACTTTTCTTGGATTAATTATGGTTCTATAACAGTATTTAATATGGATTTACTGCCGGATCCTAAATATTGGTTAACATATTTGCTGTTGGATATTTTATGGTTTTTATAGTAATGTACATTGATTGACTTTTGGCTCCAAAAGCGGGCAAGGAGTCTCGGTGGTTACCCATGTGCTTTTACATAATAAAAAAGATTATTTGTCGGGATATTATGTTGGAATTTTTTAATCGAACCACTTTAAAATGACTTTTTACAAACATAAATAATATCCAGAAGTTTTTCACCCCTCCACGAAAGATTTTAGGCATTTTAAATATGAAAATTTTGCATTTTGTAATCAGATCTAAATAAAAACGATTAAGTATGAAATGTGAAACTTTTCATTGTGTTTTTCAGTAATTAATTTCGGTCATGGAATACTACCAAACCTTCGAAATCACATGGTTTTAGCAACTTCTTTTATTAAATTAGACTACTATAGACTATACTGTTAAAAGTAAAAACCAAATCAATCGCTCCAGTCACCTTACACGTATATGTAGTAAAACGAAGCCGTTCTTATCTTAAACCGTTTTTCGTTGGACCTGAATGTAAGATAGTTTAAAAAGTCTGCTTCAAATTCATTTCACTCCTCATAGTATAATAAAAAACATTATACTACTTTTCCTAATAGTCAAAAATTCTACGTATCTTCAATGTCTGTTACCATAATGGTGTTTAAAAATTTCAAAATGTCATTCCAAAATAAATCTATTTCTTTACGTTAAAATCCATTGCCAGCATTCCGACACATTAGCTGTTATTAAAACTATTTATTTAATGTTACCATGCTTTGTAATAGTTATTTAGTTGTTCGGCAGGATATACTTTCCACTGGCCATCATATGGCCCTCATGAAAATAAATAGGGATTTTTCTGTAATATACCACTAAAAATATGTGGGAAGTGCGAAGAAGAGTGTAACAGCTGTTGTGTGGGATTTCTCATCAATCATATTAGCGTTCCCCCAGCTGGGGAGTAACAATGTTCTCAGATTTTTATACAAGACCTGTAAGGAACATGCCTGGTGAGTGGGCAGTGAACACTGTTCACAGTAATCAGTAAGGGTGGAACAGTGTTTAAGTAAAGATTACAATATGTGTGGCTTTACAAACTATTATCGCTTTTCAGTGCTTAGTTTTAAATACATACGAAAATATTTGAAAAATTATTCAACATACAAGTCCCATGGCAAGTTGTAAGTCTATAGGTTAATTTCATTTTCAAGATATCTTGTTGATTGAAAGGCGAAGATTAATTTAATTCAATTCCAGACTCTCGAGGTATCGGCTTATTGCTATAGGCTCAGTAGTCAAGAACAATATTATAATACCGGTTACAAAATTAATCGTCCAAAGTGCAAGTCTTCAGCTTGCGTCATTTCAAATATGTAGTTTTTTCGTTGAAACATGGGTGGGGGGGGGGGGGGGTGGGGGGGGGGGGGGGTGGGGGGGGGGGGGGGTGGGGGGGGGGGGGGGTGGGGGGGGGGGGGGGTGGGGGGGGGGGGGGGAAAGAGCATTATACGAAATACTGTTGTGTGAATAGTCCAGGTCTAGAGACAGTAAATATTCACCGCACCGTAACTGGTGCAGTATCACGTCACTGGTATATATCAGACAATATTACGTCTGTCTGCAGGTTCTCAAACGATCTAACATCATAAACACTGTTCAAACGATCTAAACATCATAAATACTGTTCAAACGATCTAACATCATAAACACTGTTCAAACGAATCTAACATCATAAATACTGTTCAAACGATCTAACATCATACACCACTGTTCAAACGATCTAACATCATAAAACACTGTACAAACGATCTAACATCATAAACACTGTTCAAACGATCTAACAATCATAAACACTGTTCAAAACGATCTAACAACATAAACACTGTTCAAACGATCTAACATCATAAACACTGTTCAAACGATCTACAATTACATATACAGCATATACTACTACTACATAAAGATATATTTTGGGACATTACACCAAACTTCAGGAAGTAAATACTTACACCAATATAAGTAACAAAAAAATCCCTATGAGCATGTAGCGCCATAGGCCTTGGTTTCTGTCTACCAGTCTGTATGTGTTTTTTCATGAATATTCGTAACTCAAGAACTTGTTAAGTTACAGCATTGTTGTTTACAGAATTTTGTAGTTTATTTGAGATCATACCAAAGCTGTGTGCATAAGTGTGTAATACATATTGACCCGTTGCTTACCCAACTAAAACCAATTTAGGAAAGATTTATATATTTATATCAGACCGCTTTAGTTCATTGTTAACTGACTTTAAATTCATTAGATTTGAATTTATAATTTTAAGCAACATTAGTTTGTGAAGGAAACATTGATTACATAATCTTTTTAGTTAAACACTATTAAGATCATAATACAATTTAAAGGTTAATATTATAAAAAAATTATCCATATTTGTAATATCCTATAGTGAAATTTTAAGAAAGCATAGATAAAAATGGAAAATGCATTGTTGTTTATAATAAATAAAATAGTACTGAAAAAGAGCATTATACGAAATACTGTTGTGTGACTAGTCCAGGTCTAGAGGCAGTAAATATTCACCGCACCGTAACTGGTGCAGTATCACGTCAACTGGTATATATCAGACAATATTAACGTCCTGTCTGCAGGTGAGGTAGGCTCACATTACTGCATTCCCCATTATTTTGTACTTTTTGTCACTTTCTATTGAGATACGTTACTTTCAAGATTTATATTTGAGTTTACTATACAGCCAGTGCTTTGTCTCATCTCATTCCTTAATCTTCCTTTATTAAGGTTTAGTTCTCGGGTTTGATACAATACATTCACTGCTTGGCCATATGATTCGAATAATTTAAAATCCTATTAAAATTATAATATTGAACACTAGGATTTGTGACTAAAATGATAGTATGATTGTGTTTACTAATAAATTATTCAACGGAAATTAAATCAATTGTCTACTAACATTTTATAAATTTATGTTTAAATGTGTAAGCATATCTCAAAATTTGGATTTACCTAATATGCATGATTCTTAGTGATACATTTTACTATAATAAAACAATACTACAGATATTAAAAGGTGCAAGTTACATCTAAATATTCCGACCCAGATAATATGGTTGAATCCTAGACGGAGATGGAGATTACGATAACCGACAACTATTTATTATTCAGTATATGCGGATATCTCGCAAAGCAAGCAGATATTCCTAATCATTCAGCTACTGTTAGTCAGTAGCTAGGAATTTTGGGTGACGAGTTTGATATCCTTAACCAGTCCAGGTTGGAGATTTATTTCAATGATCATTATTAGTCACTCAGTATTTGCTGATATCTCACCAGCCAAGTTGAGACTCCTGAATACCCACCTGGAGTTCAGGTATTGTTTAGAAAAGTCAGTGTAGGATTGAATACGGTGATAGAGTTTCCTCTCAGTAAGATCTTGCAGTTGTTTAAGATATTTCTCACCAAAAAACATTACGTATTTTTGATAACACATATGTAGCTCAATTGGAGTGGGTTTATATCAAGCTGGAGAATTTGTTTCAAAGACCAGTAGTCATTACACTCGTAAATTATTTCCGACCAAGTACCTCCCTGGAGTCATAAGTGTTTTAGCCTGAGATACTTAAGGAAATCTAGGCTGGTAACTTCTATCACAGTTATAATAACTTTAGAAAATAGAATAAGAAGTAGAGTTGCATTGTCCGTTGTTGTTGCTGCTTAAAGTGTCTAGCCAGTAATTACTTTCCTTCATTATTTATATTCCTATTCTTCCTGAGTTCTTTTTGTATTGAAGGTAATGTAAAATGTGTTTCATATAGACTTCTCATTTGTAACAATGCACAGTGATACTGTTTATTATAAGAATTCCAAAGCTATGGAGTAAGGGAATTGAGTCTAGGAATGCCTTTAAATCGGCTGTAGTTACAAACATCGCGTATATTTTGTAGGTACTTAATAATGATTATGACTTTTGAGATCCCTTCCAAAAGAAAATAAAAATTGATACTGCTTTCAACATAGTAAAGTGATTTCACCGTAGATAAAGTTTATTTTAGGTCAAAAGCATTTCTACGACTAAACAACATTATTTCGGAGAGTTATTTTTAAAACTCCTTAAAATTAAAATGGCATCTAAGCTCTATCCTCCACTTTCACGACCTGGTACTATTCGTAATATTGAATTGAGTAATAAAATACAGACAGAGAAGCGGAGTCCATCTCATAATAATAATTTTGTATTACACGTTACAGGTTACTCTCATACTGTGGAGAAATAATTAAATACTCCTTTAAAATATGTTTTTAAATGCCTATGATCAAGAAAAAAAAAATTTGTCAAAGATAAACTATTATATACCACATATAAAACTGTAATACAATATTTATAATATATGTAAATGTAATGTATACTGGATTAGTAAAAGTCATCTCGATGAAACACAGGCTACTTTTTTTACAACTAGCTGTGAGGTAGTAAGAAGCACAAACCAATGACACCTATACAGTACGTTCTGATGTTACCAGACTCTGTGCAATCGTATATCTGCTGCAGCCGATAGTTTGCAGAACCAAGAATATTTGTTGTGAAAAGTTTAGAAAACACAGGGGCACTTGCACTTCCATGTAATTCCATTATGGTATATGATAAGTTACTGTAATTTGTGGAATATTAGCTATGTAGGTAGACAAGGAGGTTTGTTGAGACAAGTACAGAAGAAACCAGGTCATTTACAATGTACAGGCATGAGATGTCATAGCTGCACACTTCACTGTGTCAAGGCAAAGCTCTCGTTGTTACATGCTCTTCTCTTGTTACTACTCTCAAACCAATATAGCAGTGAGTTAACCGATAATTGTAATTATAGCATTAAAAATATTACTCAGATTACCTTTAACATTTTGTAGATTTTATTTGTAATTCTTTTAATAGATAAAATATGAAGTGTGATGATATTACACTTTCACACCTCAGGATGTATTTGTTTTTTGAATAATTTAAAACAATTTTTTACTCGTGGTTGTTATTGTATTTGAATTGTATGTATTATTAACGACTGACAGCCTATAGTTTATTCAGGTTTTAAAAAATATGTTCATAAAGATTTTCTATTAAAACTTATTTACAGTTATTTTTTAGTACACTTAAACAAAATTTGGTTTTTTTTGCCGTCATCGTATCAAAGATGCAACACTAAGATAAAGGTGGACTGAAGCTAAAATTAACATTCAAATTGAATCAAACCTTACCATCATAGGATTTTTATGTATATAAAACTTGGCTACTGCACCATTCTTAGATATCGTTTATATAACGTCGTATTTTACACAATTGTGCATCTAATGAGGCATTATATTTTTTGTAGTCTAGGTGTCTAGCGTCTATCGTATTTTGAACGTCTTCGTCGCAGAATTTTTGGATATCTTCAAACGAACACGACTCCAGATTCCAGGATTGAAGTCTGTGACATCGTCAGATTCAGACAATGCACTAACGGGAAGGTGAACTAAAATTGGTCGACCATTCACAATAATTTTGGTTGCAATAATTATAACAGCATTTACATTATAGTTTACAAATTGTTTTGACAGAAATTTGACTGAAATGGTTGTAAATGACCAAAGAAAACTTGTTCTTTATTAGTTTATTATAACCATACATAATATATTTACAACAGCTGTGAGTATATTATACGAATGGTAGCATTGATTTAAAATAAGTGGTATTATCACTTTTAAGTAACTGGTAAAAGAGAGGAAAGTTTTTATAAGGAGCTGTCAACCTTGCCATTTCTATATTTTCTGGAGTAAGCAGCTCATTTCAATAAAACTTAATAAGTTGGGAAATACACTTTAATTTGACGCAGTTTAGTGTTTCGTTTGGATTTTCTAATATAACGAATATATTTTCTATACTATTATACATTATATAGCTACTATTACAAATCTGTAAACTTATCGGTGAACAACTACTTTTTTAGTGTGTAATAAATTTGTTTTTAATATGTACAATCAATCAACAAACGATAACGTATTTAAAAAGTTATTTAATTACATAACTAAAGGAAAGCTCTAAATACAAAATGTAGCAATAATCTGAAAATGTTTCTAAAAGTCAAATCATATACTCATTGGAAATGGAAGACTTTAGGAAGAAATGTTTTGAAAAGTCTGATTGAGAGTAGGGTCGAAGAACGTCTTTAATTAGGAATTGATAGTTATTGATCTGCCAAACGTATACTTATTGAGCCTGAAAGATCAAAGTTTTATATGATTTACACAAAAACCATAAGTTATATTATTAAATTCGATTTTAAATGTTCAAACTCATAAGACTAACATATAAGGAAGGCGCAAGAATAATCTTTATTGGCTGGGCGTTATGTAAGGTTATCACACAAAGGATTTGAAAAATTTCATTTATGACTGTCTATCTGCCTCTTTGATCGACCGTCTGTCTATTTATCTTTCTTGCCGGAAGTAGCTAAACCCTTAGAAACTTAGCACGAAGCTTTCATTTGTATATAGGCAAAATTATGACGACGTATGTCATTCCATGGAAATTGGCTAAGTGTTATCAAATGTTTTTGCATTGGTCTTATGGGTAAAAAAGATGAAAACGCGAAAATCACATAATAAATAAATTCCTAAAACAAACTGAATACATTTATATGACTTTATAACAACTGAAATAGTACCACACATGGAGCCCAATTAAATGAAGTGTTTACTTTAACAAAAATTGCATGTAACCTCATTGAAGACTTTAAGGCGATATGTGATGTGGCGTACCCACAGTATGTACCCATAAAGTACATAACAATCTAAATATTTAGTATTTTATTGGCCAACATATCTTGGTCTTTTGACGGAATGATAAAGGGGTATGCGTTTATCTTTTCTTATTAAAGAGAAGCTCTTAATCATCTTTAAATCCTTTACTGATCCTACCGGTTTATTGCACTCAACCACGATAATTCTTGAAAATTCAATATGTTAAAGACCCTAAATCCAGAAACATAACACAAGAAACATGAGTTTCTTGATGAAACTCTACACGAAGGGCAGCTTTTTCACACTTACATAACTTTTTGGTTCAAAACTGTTTAGAAGTACTTTTTCCAAACACTTTGAAGAGTTACAATATATGAATTTAACGATGTTCATACAATATTTAGGTTTATTAACCCTTTATATCATTATGACCTTGGCAAAGTTTGTACTCATGCAAATAAAGAAGTAAATTGGAATGGAAGTCTCTTGCTGAAGATTACATGAATGTGGTTTGATATTGACGTGACAACGTCTTAAATTAGGTTGCGGCTCGGAGTCACTCATGAAAAAGTGTAACGCCCGGTAACGTTACGATGCCCGTCCAGTGGGTCCGCCGCACGGGATCCGCACGGGATAAAGCAGATAACTGTGGGTCCGCCGCACGGGATAAAGCAGATAACTATGTTTATTCGTGAAAATGTGGAGTGCTTAGATTCGTCATTTACAACAACTACAACAATAAAGGTAAATAATTGTACACTGATATTTCATTATCGTAAACTATGATTGATTTATTAATTGTTAGATTGACACAAAAGTTGAGAAACTGAGTTTATGATTGGTTATGTCATACTATTGACAAATGTTTGATAGTGTTAAGTAAATTATTAGTTTAAATCACTCTGCAATCAATCGTAATTCAGTCGATTGAGAAGAAACAGCGCGTATTGCTAGTCAAACATTTAAAATAACAAATTATAACCTCTAACCTGTCATAACAGTGCGACCAAACAAACGAACTAAACCGACCAATCACCACGCGCGGAGTTAGAATTTAACTGTGTTTAGCAAGAATTTCAAATTCCAATTTTTAGTAAATGTTTTATTCAACTTTAACCATTTACAATAACAAATTTTAATTAATTTCAAATTATGTACAATGTTTTAGTAAACAAAATATATTTCTATAGTTTAAAATTTGTAAAATTAGTAAAACCGACTTTACAGGCTTTTTTTATATAAATGGTATGGAGCCTAAATTAACGCATTATTACACATGTTTCTCCTTATAAATTGTAGATTTTTACTTATAAAACAGTTAAGGTCTATATTATTATGATGCTTACACATTGGATAAAAACACTAAAAAAAGACCAGGGTCATTGTATTTAAATTTACAAAATAATAAACACAACACTATTTAAATTATGATTGCTCTATAAGCATGCAGTGTACAAATAAATAGATTAAGCAATACGATACATTGGTTGTGGACACATTGAGAGTATTGAGGAGCTTGCGGTGGCTTAATCCGATTATCATGGGACTGCCGAGATAAGTTTAAGAATTGGGCTGCAAAAGTATTATTTATAACATTATGAGACAGGCTAATGCGAGCTAGATGTTCTGCAAAAGGTAATTATTATTTGTCATTGTAAAAATAGCTAAGAGCAGTATAGAAAAATAACGTGGTATTTTATTAGAATATCATCTATTTATGGTACTATTTACTAATTTGAAGCCAGTGGGGTAAAGGTTGTTTGTTACTATTCGATACAAGGATGTTTACAGACAACTGGCAAGGTTCCAAACTTCTATGTCATCTTGTAAACACGTGTTGCTGCCGCTCCTCTACTTCCATCAATATGTTTCAACAATGAATGGCCAACCTCTCGCCTCCAAGATAAATTGATGCCTTAGATAGCAATTCTATACGTAATTGAGGGCCTCCACAGAATTCCCGCATTTAGTTTGTATAGAAACTATCTATGATAAAGTCGTGATCTTCAAACAGTCAACAAAGTGAGCTGAGTGATTTTAATACATTAGTTAAAGTCTACAAATTTTAACTCAAATACTTTGAAAAGGTGAAATATTGTTTTCGATTTAAGGCAATTCTTACGTTGGATACGCGCGAATTAAGTTTAGTTTTAAAAAGTTTTAAAACAATACAGTTTTATGAACAATTTAAGTAATTTGTATTGAATATTGAAGTACATAACAACTCTTTAGTTTCTAACTCAAAGCAATTTAAACTTAATCAAATATATAGAGAGACAAATAGATCAAAACTCTTGCCTCATATCGTCCTAAAGGTTTCGTTGTGCAATAACTGCATGCAGTTCGTACTCAGCTCTCTTGGTGTCACCATTTGTGGCAGTCCATTCCTAGTGCATTTATCAAACTCGGTGATTCTCGCAGTGCTATCAGTTTGCGAGAGCTGGTGATCGAGGAGTCTGACATTGGACTTTGATCCCGAATTAGAGATGACACAGGTTCATATTGGTAGCTGTTTAACTTCTAAATACCACCGTTGAACTTGTACTATACCAACTCTCCTCTTGTTCAATAAGACCTCGCACAAGGCCAGTGTTCCATGAGGACGGGCACAATAATACCATACAGGAGTTCAGCCTTCCCTTCTTTAATAAAAGTTATTCTTCACAAACTTCGCTTTTGGTAATAATGTAAATTCCAATGTCTAGTGCACAATGTATATGTTCAAGAAACATCTTATTTTCATCTTTAAAAATCAACCGTCTACTTTTCTACATTCCACCACTCTAGTTATCAAGAACTTGTCTACTTGTCAAGGACTTCCACCGGACTTAATCTTCCAGAGACTTCGTACTTTCGCTTCTACTCGTTGACTGTCCAACCTCTAATGTACTCAAACTCGGTGAGCCCAAGCGAAAGTGACACACACCATTTTAAATTTTGAATTAGTTGTTCTTTAACACATGTTCAAGCCTATCAAAAATTCATACTTCTTTGGTACTGCGATTTTATGTATTATTCCCAAAACATTTTAATTAACCTTTCAAATATTTTGCAATAAAATTACGTCTTACAATCCGACTATCTATATTTTTTATTACAAAAATACTTCGATGTGTTTATGCAACATGCGTTTTGAAGACAAATACTACACATACATTTAAAAAATTGCAGTTTATGACCAGTTTTTAATATAAAATTTGACAAAACTCAATAAACAATAAAAAAACAAATAAAATTTTAAAATGTTTCATAAGGATCCCACGTAATTAATTTTAACATTACAGATGATGTTAAATGGTAAGGTGATGAAGTGAGTGAAGTCTTTAGTGAAAATACCAAACTCACCTATTGCACGAGATATCATAGTCCGAGAGGACTACACCCTTAAGAAAAAGACTACCTGAGGCGTGTTGGGCTAGTGCAATTTATATATATATAAAAAAAAAAACGCTTTTGTTCCATGGGGTTTCACAATTGTGCATAAACGCAAAGGTGTACTCTGTTTATCTAGGAATTGCAAATCGGAATTATGTTCTGTACATTAGTTTTCGAATCAACTGCCTCCCCATAAAGGGGAAGGTGATTAACTTTAGATCCCCAGTACTGTTCTGATTGCAATTTATTAGCGTCTGGCATGTAAGAGCATAACAAAGTTGCAAATAAACGCACAGACAAGATAGCTCTTTAAAATGTAGATTGGACTCAGACTAAGAGCAATTACTTGGCAACGACGCAGTAAACCTGGCACGGTCTGCAAGAGAGGCTAATACCTGTATGTTACTGGCGTTTGGATGGTCGTATAGTGTAAAGAGGTATTACTTTGAGTAATGATTAAGGCAAGAACATAACAATTAGCCACGTATCTGTATTACCAGTTACTGGTGTTGACTCTGTCCCATTAGAACAGTTGGAGACTAATCTATCATTTATGATTGTATATGACCATGTTGGTCACTCCGATTGTAGCCGTAGTCTTGGGTCGCACATCTTGATCTATTACAGACTAACAAATGTCTCGATTATTAAGTGGTTCTCCATACTTAAAAAAACTTTATGGAACTACAGCAGATGGAACGAAATTACAATCGGAGTTGAGGGAGCTGCGCGCGTCGTCGATCACGTACAACCACTCTACAAGAAAGTATTGGGTGAATTTGAAATGGTTAACATTTCAGGTAATAGTGCCTATTCAGACTTGTCAACATAGCTTTCCTCTTCTACGAGGATTTCCATTTCCTTCACTTTCACTTTATGTTTATGATAGGCCTAGTGTAAAAACGTTAAATTATATAAAGTAGACTTGCTTAATAAATTTGTTTTATGAAATATTCAAAGCTATTAAAAGCCCATTATTAATTTTTTGCTTCGGTTTGTTTTTATCTACATCAAAAACGAGTTACGTATTACTAGCTAGCGGAAAAAAGCTTTAAAAACCCTTATACATCTAGTGCAGCTT